>NC_053025.1:295103073-295208471 GCF_003073215.2 Triticum urartu | reverse complement strand
GGGACGTCCTCCCACCTCCTTGGCCGCCACCCCTTGCTCCTATATAAGTAGATCCATCTAGTAGCTTTTTCCTGGGGGATTTGTTTAGTTAAAAGTTAGCCATTGCAACTTCGTGTACTTCGTTTGTGTCCAACGACCAGACCAAGACTGCTTACGGATCCCCACCATTATCAATACTTCATATATATTTGCGATATTCAGATTGCTTTATCATATTCTTGCTCGTTCTTCGATTGCTTGCAGGAATAGACCTTCGTGGTCAGGCTGACCGTGCTTCCAGCGTCGTCAGTAACCTCAGGAGATTGGTTTAGCGGTTGCTAAGGCGCAACGTCGTGCACGTTTGTAGTCGGATCGTCAAAGTCGTCTCCACCAAATCGATAGTTATCATCTCATCGAAAGATCGGGACCCTCGCCTCTATTAAATTTGCAACGCAATTCACGACGATAGTAAGGAGGAAAAAATTGTTGTCTCATTACAGCTTTCAAAACTTTCCAAGTTGTGGGTTGGTTATCAATGTTTTTCTTACAATGTACACTCCACCAAACAGAAGCAAAACCAGTAAATGCTCTAATGGTAGCTCGTACTCTCTCAAGTTCAGAAAAATCATGGTGACTAAAAACTTGTTCTACTTCAAGCTCCCAAGCTAGATAAATAGCAGGATTAAATCTACCCTCAAATGATGGTAAAGAGATAACCTGACCATATGCTTGTGTGTGTTGTCCCAATTCTCGTGATGGTGAAGATGTGTCCGTCGTCCAAGAACTTCTATCTCTGGAACCTGTCATGATTAGTAGAAACAAGAACCAAAATTCGAGAATAATGTTCCTATGAACTACTAGGATGTGGTTGTAAAGTGCTCACAGTAAAGCAAATATCAATATCTTACAAGTTCTTACCATGCAGCAGGTGGTGACAGGCAACCACGGTGTCAAATAACTCCGAAGATTGTGTAAAGCGATTACCAGGGGAACGTGCGTATACACGGTGTAGAAATATGTGGAGCTGGGTTGGCTATATATGGTAGCAAAAGATTAGCAATAATCAATTCAGAGATGCAATGTTGAATAAACGCTCAACGACGATACTGTGCTGGTCCTAGGCTAGACCGAACTAGAGACGCGAGCCTAGAACACTAATGAGGTCACGTCGTAGCACAACTAGCATCAATGAAGGATACTAAGTAGCTCTGGACAGTAAGATATAAGTGAAGATCACAACGGCAGTAAAGATAATGATGTGAAACAACAGCCAAGCTGTTTTACTGAACAGTGCACAAAACAGATTCCAATCCGAATTCAACTACGAGATTGAGTCTAAAAAGATCCGAATTTTGTTTTTTTTCTCTTTTTTTCCTCACACTTTTTTTTTCTTTCTCTCCTTTTTTTCTCTGACTTTTTTTTCTCTTTTTTTCTCTCGTTTTTTCTCTCTTTTTTTCTCCCTCTTTCCAAAACAAACTAGATAAGATGCAGATTGGATCAAGTGAAGATGTGAACGATATCAACTATTATTATGACAATGAATGGTGGGTAGCACGTGGTGGAAATTGATGGATGGGTGGTGGACAGCGGAAGAGATAATGATGCAGCGGTGGCGTGACTAATGTGAACAGAACTCGAAACTCTAAACGAACTAGACACTAAGACCAGCAACTCGACACGACGATGCAACCGATAATTCAACTATGCAAGCAATGAAAAGAAAATTGCAAAGGCTCAGACTGGCTTGGACCAAGGATGAATAGATCTAACTCTTTTTTTGTGGCTTTTTCTTGGACAATAGGTAAGAAAATAAATCTAATTTAGGAAAACTGGAAATTCTCACCGAGCAACCTGAAAACTGATACCACTTGATAGAGGCAAGGGTCCCGATCTTTCGATGAGATGATAACCATCGATTTGGTGGAGACGACTTTGACGATCCGACAACAAACGTGCACGACGTTGCGCCTTAGCAATCGCTAAACCAATCTCCTGAGGTTACTGACGATGCCGGAAGCACGGTCAGCCTGACCACGAAGGTCTATTCCTGCAAGCAATCGAAGAACGAGCAAGAATATGATAAAGCAATCTGAATATTGCAAATATTTATGAGGTATTGATAATGGTGGGGATCCGTAAGCGGTCTTGGTCTGGTCGTTGGACACAAACGAAGTACACGAAGTCACAATAGCTAACTTTTAACTAAACAAATCCCAAGGAAAAAGCTACTAGATGGATCTACTTATATAGGAGCAAGGGGTGGCGGCCATGGAGGTGGGAGGACGTCCCAAGGCAGCCTAAAACTAACCCTAGGTCGTACAAGGCTCATGGGCCCAAGTGGAGGTGATGCAACACCTTTGGGCTTGTAGTTTGACTCGGATTCTGCTGCAACGTCAGATTGTTTCGTCCGTAACTCAACGCTCCGGATGAATTTGAAGGTGAATCCAATTGGGTTGGAAAGAGCACAAAATCTAGTTTCCAACAAAAAAAGAATCACCCAATTCGGAGTCCGTATGAAAAAGTTGTTGGCGTTTTGAGTCAGGTATGTCTGTGCAGTCCGAATCTGAATCCAGAACGTGAGAGACTTGGACTCTATCTTCTCTTGGCCCAAAAGTGACGTGAGAGGACTTTTTGAACACAACCTAAACTTCTCCTTTTCCCTTGTCTTCATATGTGGATTGTACAAATGTCCCATACACCTGCAATTAGACAAAACACAAAAGTGTGTGAAGTATTTTTGTTCTGGATAACATAAATAGATTATTGAATAGTTTGCATTAGAAATCACCTGACAAATATGCATGTATGCAATATTTTTGGGTCGTATCCAAGGTAGTCATGTCCTCATCAGTAGTCCGCGCCAATGCCTGTCGATCCTGCACTTCACGTTCAGCTTTACAAGCAAGATGAATAAACGAGTGATATTAGTATACTCCTTATACTCTAGAATGGTCTGAATCTCTCTATTTAATCCACCCATAAAACGTGCAAGCATAGCTTCATTCTCCTCAACAATACCACATCTAATCATGCCAGTTTGTAATTCCTGATAATATTCTTCTACAGAATTTTTTCCTTGTCTTAAAGCGCTGCAATTTTTGAAGTAATTCACGTTGATAATATGGTGGAACCCAACTGAGTACGCATAGCAGTTTTCAAAGCAGCCCAAGTAGCTGGAATGGGATATAATCTACAATGTTCAGACCACCAAACACATGCAAACTAGTGAAAGCACAAACAGCAGCAGGAACACGTCTCTCCTCGATATTGTAAACATGTAAATCGTTGTTCAGTTTCTAACTCCCAAGTAAGATATATATCAGGAACATATCTACCCTCAAATGGTGGAATATTCAATTTTAGTTTAGGGAGATGGTCATGATCTCGTACCTGAGGGTGAGCCCTACCATTGCCATTATTTGCATGTGGACGACCTGATGGTTGCTGTGCTGGTGGTGGCACGTAGTTCTGATTTTGATCAACCTCATCCTCGTAATCGCCAGCAAAATCATCCTCCTCCGCATCAGCAGCAGGAGCCACAGAAGTAGCAACAGCAGCACCAACAGTTTGGCCAGGTGCAAGAGGGAGACGGCTCGCTCGGCGGAGGGCTGTTTCACGATGTGTAGGTAGTCGTCGTTGTTGTTGTTGTAGAGGTGCGTTAGGTGCAGCCGGTGGTGGTGGTGGAAGACGCGCGAGCAATTCATTAAACCTGTCATCGAGCTTTGTTTCGAACGTCCTTCTCCATGTCATCTATCTTCTCCATGGCCTCTTCAAATCTGTTTAGCACATCCTGCACCTGTCCATTCATCATTTGCTGAAATTTATCATGCAACTCCTGATTCGTCATGTTCTCCCAGTCAGTCTCGTCGGCTTGTGATCCTGCCATGGTTAGCAACAATAGAAAACACACAAGAATATGATCCTACAGAATACTAACAAGAGGTGGTGGTGGCGGGTGTCACAAATCCGTCAAGCAAATCTCAAATTCTTACCAGTTCTTACCCAGCAGCAGGCGGTGATCGGCAACCGTTGTAGTCAAAACTCTCAAAAGCTTGGATAGAGCGATTGCCAGGGAGAGTCAAACGCACGACGTAGAGTATGTGGAGCTGGGAAGGCTTATAGTATGGTAGCAAAAAGGGTCAGCAATAATCAATTCAGAGATGCAAAGTTGAATAAACGCTCAACGACGGTACTGTGCTGGTCCTAGGCTAGACCGTGCTAGAGACGCGAGCCTAGAACACTCGTGGTCGGATCGTCAAGGTCGACTCCCACAGAAAACGATAGCCACCATCTCATCGAAACATCGGGACACCTTTGCCTCTATCACAATCGCTAAACCAACTTCCGAGGGGTTATTGACCACGCCGGAGCACGATCAACCTGACCACGAGGGCCTGTTTTCCTGCGAGCAAACGAAGAACAAGCAAGAAACTGAGATTGCAATCTGGATATTGCGAATATAAGATGAAAGCTTTATTGATCAAGGTGGGGTTCTGTGACGTCTTGGTCTGGTCGTTGGACACAAACGAAGTACGAGAAGTTGCAGCTATGGCGATCTTTTAATCTAAACAAAACCCAAAGTCTAAACGACGCCCTAAGGGCTGTATATATGGAGGAAGAGAGGGGAGTTTCGTGGCCCTTGAGGGTGGGGTCCGAAACCAACCCTAACTCTTGTTTCCCCACACATACGGACTCTAAAAATAGCCTATACTTAAGTATTTCGAAATTACATGGGCCTGGCCCATTAATAAGGTGACGCAGCACCTAGAATAGCCTATGGACGAATATTATGAAGTGGCATCTTGTATATTTCGTCCATGGCTTCATGCACTCCTTATGGTGGCTTCAAAGTCCTGAAATCATCACTTGTAACTCCGTTCTTGATCCCCTTGCGCATGCCATCAACTTCATGCGTGTTCTGCTCCAATGTTCATCCTTCTCCAAGCTAGGCCCTTCATTTGAAAGCAAAACAAATGTATCCAATTTAGGCAGCATCATAATCTCATGAACATTAGAATCATTACCAAGAAACGAAAGTACCTGGTAATTTAATTGGCATGCGCGAGCTCTAGTAATTGGTCCAGTATATGTAACAGTAGGGGCTGTGGGTGTAACAATGGTATTGATGTCCTCATCAGCATTGCTAAGGCGCGACGTCTCGCACGTTTCTGTAGTCGGATCGTCAAGGTCGACTCCCACAGAAAACGATAGCCACCATCTCATCGAAACATCGGGACACCTTTGCCTCTATCAAGTGGTATCAGATTTCCAGGTTGCTCGGTGAGATTTTACAGTTTTTCGTAGATTAGATCGAGTCTGTTCTTCATACCTACAGTCCACGAAAAAGCCACAAAAAAATTAGGGTTAGTTCATCATATCCGAACCAATCTGAGCCTTTGCATAATCTTTTTAGGGTTTTTGCTTTGTTGAATTTGCGGTTGCATCGTCGTGTCAAGTTGCTGGTCTTAGAGTCTAGTCTTTTAGAGTTTCGAGTTCTGGTCATAAGTTGTCACGCCGCCGCCGCACCATCATCATCGCCCATCTACCACCATTGCTTATCCGCCACCGTTCTGAATCCGTATCCATATACCACCACCAATCCGTATCCATATACCACCACCAATCTGTAACCATATATCCACCACCAATCCGAGTTCTTCTCATATTAGGTTTGTTCTTGAGATCAATCTCAATTCCGATTCGTGTTTCCTTGCCTGCGTAGGTCTCGGAAAAAAAAAGAGTCTGGAGACCCCCGGGCAGTTTTTAGGCCAAAATTTTCACGGGCAAAAATATTTTTTCCCTATCCTATTTTTAGGCTTTTCTGAGTCTTTTGAGCCACGTGCCATCATAGTGATTTTTTGTCGCACTTTTTCGTCGTCGCTGCCCTGATTTCCGAAAAAAAAAGTGAAAAAAAAAATTTCGTGCCCATCCTATCAGTTTGACGAGGGAAGAGTTTTGAGACACTCGCCATTATAGTTAATTTTTCGCAAAAAAAAAGAGGAGCGCAAAAAAAGAGCGCAAAAAAAGCGAAAAAAAAAGTTCCAGAGTGTGCTTTTCCCTTATTTACGTGCAGCGCCGTGATTTTGTTAGTGTTCTAGGCTCGCGTCTCTAGCACGGTCTAGCCTAGGACCAGCACAGTACCGTCGTTGAGCGTTTATTCAACTTTGCATCTCTGAATTGATTATTGCTGACCCTTTTTGCTACCACTATAAGCCTTCCCAGCTCCACATACATCTACGTCGTGCGTTTGACTCTCCCTGGTAATCGCTCTATCCAAGCATTGAGAGTTTTGACTACGACGGTTGCCGATCACCGCCTGCTGCTGGGTAAGAATTGGTAAGAATTTGAGATTGGCTTGTCGGATTTGTGACACCACCACCACATCTTGTTAGTATTCTGTAGGATCATATTCTTGTGTGTTTCTATTGTTGTTAACCATGGCAGGATCACAAGCCGACGAGACTGACTGGGAGAACATGACGAATCAGGAGTTGCATGATAAATTTCAGCAAATGATGAATGGACAGGTGCAAGATGTGCTAAACAGATTTGAAGAGGCCATGGAGAAGATAGATGACATGGAGAAGACGTTCGAAACAAAGCTCGATAACAGGTTTAATGAATTGCTCGCGCGTCTTCCACCACCACCACCGGCTGCACCTAACGCACCTCTACAACAACAACAACGACGACTACCTACACATCGTGAAACAGCCCTCCGCCGAGCGAGCCGTCTCCCTCTTGCACCTGGGCCAAAACTGTTGGTTGCTGCTGTTGCTACTTCTGTGGCTCCTGCTGCTGATGCGGAGGAGGATGATTTTGCTGGCGATTACGAGGATGAGGTGAATCAAAATCCAGAACTACGTGCCACCACCAGCCAACAGCAACCATCAGGTCGTCCACATGCAAATAATGGCAATGGGTAGGCCTCACCTCCAGGGTACGAGATCCATGACCATCTCCCTAAACTAAAAATGAAATATTCCACCATTTTGAGGTAGATATGTTCCTGATATATATCTTACTTGGGAGTTAGAAACTGAACAACGATTTACATGTTTTACAAAATATCCGAGAGAGACGTTGTTCCTGCTGCTGTTTGTGGCATTCACCTAGTTTTGCATGTGTTTGGTGGTCTGAGCATTGTAGATTATATCCATCCTGCTACTTGGCCTGCTTTGAAAACTGCTATGCGTACTCGTTGGGTTTCCACCATATATCAACGTGAATTACTTAAAATTGCAGCGCTTAAGACAGGGAGAAAAAATTCTGTAGAAGATATTCAAGGAATTACAAACTGGCATGATTAGATGTGGTATTGTTGAGGGAGAATTGAAAAGCTATGCTTGCCAACCGTTTTATGGGGTGGATTAAATAGAGAGATTCAGACGAATTCTAGGAGTATAAGGAGTATACTAATATCAACTCGTTTATTCATCTTGCTTGTAAAGCCTGGAACCGTGAAGTGCAGGATCGACCAGCATGGGGCGGACTAACTTTTCTGCAGGTCGAACCTTCTTCATGGACACCACGTGCATCATCTACTTCCACACACGTTCTGCTACTTCACCCGGGCGCCTCCGTCGGCTGCCCACCTCCGCACACCGTGGATACCAATAAAGCAGGCACAATCACCACTATCTGCCAAGAGCACACCTTCTGGGCCTGCAAAGAGCTCTTCTTCATCCATGGCATCAACAGGGCAAACACATGATATTATTTGTCGACGTTGCAAGGGTGGAGGTCATTATGCGAGAGAATGCCCATCTAAGCGTGTGATGATTGTTACTGAGGATGGTGGGTATGAGTCCGCTAGTGACTATGATGAGGAGACTTTGGCTCTTATTACACGTGACGAACACGGTGGAGACGATTCTGATCATGAGACGCAATACATGGCTCCTGAAGATGCTGACAGGTATGAATGTTTAGTTGCTCAACGTGTTTTGAGTGTGCAGGTTACACAAGCTGAGCAAAATCAGAGGCATAATTTGTTCCATACAAAGGGAGTTGTGAAGGAACGTTCTGTTCGCGTGATCATAGATGGAGGGAGTTGCAACAACTTGGCTAGCATCGAGATGGTGGAGAAGCTATCTCTCACCACAAGACCACATCCACATTCTTACTACATCCAATGGTTCAACAACAGCGGCAAGGTTAAGGTAACACGTACTGTTCGTGTGCATTTTAGTATCTCTACATATGCTGATTATGTTGATTGTGATGTGGTACCTATGCAAGCATGTTCCTTATTACTTGGTAGACCATGGCAATTTGATAAAAATTCTATTCACCATGGTAGAAACAATCAGTATACTCTTGTTCATAAGGATAAAAATATTACTTTGCTTCCTATGACTCCTGATTCCATTTTGCAAGATGATATTAATAGAGCTAATAAAGCAAAACAGGAGAAAACTAAGAGTGAAAATCAGATTGTGGCAAAAGAATTTGAGCAACAAATGCAGCCTAATAATAATAAACAATCTAGTGTTGCTTCTGAAATTAAATTGAAAAGTGCATGTTTACTTGCCACCAAATCTGATATTGATGATCTAGATTTTAGCAAATCTGTTTGCTATGCTTTTGTGTGCAAAGAGGCATTATTTTCATTCGAGGACGTGCCTTCCTCTTTGCCTCCTGCTGTCACTAACATTTTGCAGGAGTTCGCCGACGTCTTTCCACAAGACGTGCCACCGGGATTACCACCTATTCGCGGGATTGAGCATCAAATTGACTTAATTCCCGGTGCATCATTACCCAACCGTGCACCATACCATACCAATCCAGAGGAGACGAAGGAGATTATGCGTCAAGTACAAGAACTGCTCGACAAAGGTTATATACGCGAATCCCTTAGTCCTTGTGCTGTTCCTATCATTTAGTGCCGAAAAAGGATGGTACGTCGCGTATGTGCGTTGATTGTAGAGGCATTAATAATATTACAATTCGTTATCGTCATCCTATTCCTAGGCTAGATGATATGCTTGATGAATTGAGTGGCTCTACAATATTCTCCAAAGTTGATTTGCGTAGTGGTTACCATCAAATTCGTATGAAATTGGGAGATGAATGGAAAACAGCATTTAAAACTAAGTTTGGATTATATGAGTGGTTAGTCATGCCTTTTGGGTTAACTAATGCACCTAGTACTTTCATGAGGTTAATGAACGAAGTTTTACGCGCTTTAATTGGACGATTTGTGGTAGTTTACTTTGATGACATATTGATTTATAGCAAATCTTTGGAGGAACATTTGGTACATTTACATGCTGTTTTTATTGCTCTACGTGATGCACGTTTGTTTGGTAACCTTGGAAAGTGCACCTTTTGCACCGACCGAGTATCTTTTCTTGGCTATGTTGTTACTCCACAGGGAATTGACTTTGATAAAGCCAAGATTGAAGCTATTGAGAGTTGGCCGCAGCCCAAAACGGTCACACAAGTGAGGAGTTTCCTTGGCCTCGCTGGTTTCTATAGGCGTTTTGTGAGAGATTTCAGCACCATTGCTGCACCTCTCAACGAACTTACAAAGAAGGATGTACCTTTTGTTTGGGGTACCGCACAGGAAGAAGCCTTCACGGTATTGAAAGATAAGTTGACACATGCTCCTTTACTCCAACTTCCTAATTTCAATAAGACTTTTGAGCTTGAATGTGATGCTAGTGGAATTGGATTAGGAGGTGTGTTATTACAAGATGGAAAACCTGTTGCATACTTTTCTGAAAAATTGAGTGGGCCTAGTCTGAACTATTCTACTTATGATAAAGAATTATATGCTCTTGTTCGGACCTTAGAAACATGGCAACATTATTTATGGCCCAAGGAATTTGTTATACATTCTGATCATGAATCTTTGAAACACATTAAAAGTCAAGCAAAACTGAACCGTCGACATGCTAAATGGGTTGAATTCATTGAGACTTTCCCTTATGTGATTAAACACAAGAAGGGTAAAGAATATGTTATTGCTGATGCCTTGTCTCGTCGTTATACTATGCTTTCACAACTTGACTTTAAAATATTTGGTTTGGAGACCATCAAGGATCAATATGTTAATGATGCAGAATTTAAAGATGTATTGCAGAATTGTAAGGAAGGGAGAACTTGGAACAAGTTCGTTCTTAATGATGGATTTGTGTTTCGTGCTAACAAGCTATGCATTCCAGCTAGCTCCGTTCGTCTTTTGTTGTTGCAGGAGGCGCATGGAGGAGGATTAATGGGACACTTTGGCGTCAAGAAGACGGAGGATATACTTGCTACACATTTCTTTTGGCCAAAGATGAGACGGGATGTTGAGCGTTTTGTTGCTCGCTGCACTACATGTCAAAGAGCTAAGTCACGACTCAATCCTCATGGTTTATATATTCCTTTGCCTGTACCTAGTGTTCCTTGGGAGGATATATCTATGGACTTTGTTTTAGGTTTACCTAGAACAAAGAAGGGGAGGGATAGCATATTTGTTGTCATGGATAGGTTCTCGAAAATGGCACACTTTATACCATGTCATAAAAGCGATGATGCTGTTAATGTTGCTGATTTGTTCTTTCGTGAAATTATTCGCTTACATGGTGTGCCAAATACTATTGTTTCAGATCGTGATACTAAATTTCTTAGCCACTTTTGGAGATGTTTATGGGCTAAGTTGGGGACTAAGCTGCTTTTTAGTACTACTTGTCACCCCCAAACTGATGGACAAACTGAAGTAGTCAATAGAACATTGTCTACTATGCTTAGGGCTGTTTTGAAGAATAACAAGAAAATGTGGGAAGAATGCTTGCCTCATATTGAATTTGCTTATAATCGTTCATTGCATTCTACTACTAAGATGTGCCCTTTTGAAATTGTGTATGGTTTCCTACCTCGTGCACCTATTGATTTGTTGCCTCTTCCATCTTCGGAGAAGGTTAATTTTGATGCTAAAGAACGTTCTGAATTGATTTTAAAAATGCATGAGTTAACTAAGGAAAACATTGAGCGTATGAATGCTAAATATAAACTTGCTGGAGATAAGGGTAGAAAACATGTTGTGTTTGCACCTGGAGATCTTGTTTGGTTACATTTGCGTAAAGATAGATTTCCTAATCTGCGCAAATCAAAGCTAATGCCACGTGCTGATGGTCCTTTTAAGGTTTTAGAGAAAATAAATGATAATGCATATAAACTTGAGCTACCTGCAGATTTTGGGGTTAGTCCCACTTTTAATATTGCAGATTTGAAGCCTTATTTGGGTGAGGAAGATGAGCTTCCGTCGAGGACGACTTCATTTCAAGAAGGGGAGGATGATGAGGACATCAATACCATTGTTACACCCACAGCCCCTACTGTTACATATACTGGACCAATTACTAGAGCTCGCGCACGCCAATTAAATTACCAGGTACTTTCGTTTCTTGGTAATGATTCTAATGTTCATGAGATTATGATGCTGCCTAAATTGGATACATTTGTTTTGCTTTCAAATGAAGGGCCTAGCTTGGAGAAGGATGAACATTGGAGCAAGAACACGCATGGAGTTGATGGCATGCGCAAGGGGATCAAGAACGGAGTTACAAGTGATGATTTCAGGACTTTGAAGCCGCCATAAGGAGTGCATGAAGCCATGGACGAAATATACAAGATGCCACTTCATAATATTCGTCCATAGGCTATTCTAGGTGCTGCGTCACCTTATTAATGGGCCAGGCCCATGTAATTTCGAAATACTTAAGTATAGGCTATTTTTAGAGTCCGTATGTGTGGGGAAACAAGAGTTAGGGTTGGTTTCGGACCCCACCCTCAAGGGCCACGAAATTCCCCTCTCTTCCTCCATATATACAGCCCTTAGGGCGTCGTTTAGACCTTGGGTTGCCGGTGGTGGTGGTGGAAGACGCGCGAGCAATTCATTAAACCTGTTATCGAGCTTTGTTTCGAACGTCTTCTCCATGTCATCTATCTTCTCCATGGCCTCTTCAAATCTGTTTAGCACATCTTGCACCTGTCCACTCATCATTTGCTGAAATTATCATGAAGCTCCTTGTTCGTCAATGTTCTCCCAGTCAGTCTCGTCGGCTTGTGATCCTGCATGGTTAGCAGCAAATAGAAAACACACAAGAATATGATCCTACAGAATACACAAGAGGTGGTGGTGGCGGGTGTCACAAATCCGTCAAGCAAATCTCAAATTCTACCAGTTCTTACCCAGCAGCAGGCGGTGATCGGCAACCGTTGTAGTCAAAACTCTCAAAAGCTTGGATAGAGCGGATTGCCAGGGAGAGTCAAACGCACGACGTAGAGGTATGTGGAGCTGGGAAGGCTTATAGTATGGTAGCAAAAAGGGTCAGCAATAATCAATTCAGAGATGCAAAGTTGAATAAACGCTCAACGACGGTACTGTGCTGGTCCTAGGCTAGACCGTGCTAGAGACGCGAGCCTAGAACACTAACAAAATCACGGCGCTGCACGTTAAATAAGGGAAAAGCACACTCTGGAACTTTTTTTTTCGCTTTTTTTTTGCGCTCTTTTTTTTGCGCTCCTTTTTTTTTGCGAAAAATTACTATAATGGCGAGTGTCTCCAAAACTCTTCCCTCGTCAAACTGATAGGATGGGCACGAAAATTTTTTTTTTCACTTTTTTTTTCGGAAATTAGGGCAGCGACGACGAAAAAGTGCGACAAAAAATCACTATGATGGCACGTGGCTCAAAAGACTCAGAAAAGCCTAAAAATAGGATAGGGAAAAATATTTTTGCCCGTGAAAATTTTGGCCTAAAAACTGCCCGGGGGTCTCCAGACTCTTTTTTTTTCCCGAGACCTACGCAGGCAAGGAAACCCGAATCGGAATTTAGATTGATCTCAAGAACAAACCTAATATGAGAAGAACTCGGATTGGTGGTGGATATATGGTTGTGGTATATGGCAGCGGTGGTGGTATATGGAAGCGGTGGTGGTATATGGATAGAGATTGATGGTGGTATATGGATACGGATTGGTAGTGGTATATGGATAAGGATTCAGAGCGGTGGCGGATACGCAAAAGTGGTAGATGGGCGATGATGATGGTGCGGCGGCGGCGTGACAACTTATGACCAGAACTCGAAACTCTAAAAGACTAGACTCTAAGACCAGCAACTTGACACGACGATGCAACCGCAAATTCAACAAAGCAAAAACCCTAAAAAGATTATGCAAAGGCTCAGATTGGTTCGGATATGATGAACTAACCCTAATTTTTTTTTGTGGCTTTTTCGTGGACTGTAGGTATGAAGAACAGACTCGATCTAATCTACGAAAAACTGTAAAATCTCACCGAGCAACCTGGAAATCTGATACCACTTGATAGAGGCAAAGGTGTCCCGATGTTTCGATGAGATGGTGGCTATCGTTTTCTGTGGGAGTCGACCTTGACGATCCGACTACGAACGTGCGAGACGTCGCGCCTTAGCAATCGCTAAACCAACTTCCGAGGGGTTATTGACCACGCCGGAGCACGATCAACCTGACCACGAGGGCCTGTTTCCTGCGAGCAAACGAAGAACAAGCAAGAAACTGAGATTGCAATCTGGATATTGCGAATATAAGATGAAAGCTTTATTGATCAAGGTGGGGTTCTGTGACGTCTTGGTCTGATCGTTGGACACAAACGAAGTACGCGAAGTTGCAGCTATGGCGAACTTTTAATCTAAACAAAACCCAAAGTCTAAACGACGCCCTAAGGGCTGTATATATGGAGGAAGAGAGGGGAATTTCGTGGCCCTTGAGGGTGGGGTCCGAAACCAACCCTAACTCTTGTTTCCCCACACATACGGACTCTAAAAATAGCCTATACTTAAGTATTTCGAAATTACATGGGCCTGGCCCATTAATAAGGTGACGCAGCACCTAGAATAGCCTATGGACGAATATTATGAAGTGGCATCTTGTATATTTCGTCCATGGCTTCATGCACTCCTTATGGCGGCTTCAAAGTCCTGAAATCATCACTTGTAACTCCGTTCTTGATCCCCTTGCGCATGCCATCAACTTCATGCGTGTTCTTGCTCCAATGTTCATCCTTCTCCAAGCTAGGCCCTTCATTTGAAAGCAAAACAAATGTATCCAATTTAGGCAGCAGCATCATAATCTCATGAACATTAGAATCATTACCAAGAAACGAAAGTACCTGGTAATTTAATTGGCGTGCGCGAGCTCTAGTAATTGGTCCAGTATATGTAACAGTAGGGGCTGTGGGTGTAACAATGGTATTGATGTCCTCATCACTCCCTTGCCCCTATATATATGTGGGGGGTGGGAGGGCAGCCATACCAATGTTCTGGTGCAGCCCTCCCCTTCTCCCAAGTACTTCTCCTCTTCTGTGGTGCTTGGCAAAGCCCTGCAGGATTGCCACGCTCCTCCACCACCACCACGCCATTGTGCTGCTGCTGGATGGAGTCTTCCTCAACCTCTCCCTCTCTCCTTGCTGGATCAAGGCGTGGGAGACATCGTCGGGCTGTACGTGTGTTGAACGCGGAGGTGCCGTCCGTTCAGCACTAGGATCTCCGGTGATTTGGATCACGACGAGTACGACTCCATCAACCCCGTTCTCTTGAACGCTTCCGCTTAGCGATCTACAAGGGTATGTAGATGCACTCTCCTTCCCCTCATTGCTAGTCTCTCCATAGATAGATCTTGGTGACACATAGGAACATTTTGAATTTCTGCTACGTTACCCTACAGTGGCATCATGAGCTAGGTCTATGCGTAGTTTCTATGCACGAGTAGAACACAAAGTAGTTGTGGGCGTTGATTTTGTTCAATATGCTTGCCGTTACTAGTCTTATCTTGATTCGGCAGCATCGTGGGATGAAGCGGCCCGGACCGACCTTACACGTACTCTTACGTGAGACTGGTTCCACCGACTGACATGCACTAGTTGCATAAGGTGGCTAGCGGGTGTGTCTCTCCCATTTTAGTCGGATCGGATTCGATGAAAAGGGTCCTTATGAAGGGTAAATAGCAATTGGCATATCACGTTGTGGTTTTGCGTAGGTAAGAAACGTTCTTGCTAGAAACCCATAGCAGCCACGTAAAACATGCAAACAACAATTAGAGGACGTCTAACTTGTTTTTGCAGGGTATGCTATGTGACGTGATATGGCCAAAGGATGTGATGAATGATATATGTGATGTATGAGATTGATCATGTTCTTGTAATAGGAATCACGACTTGCATGTCGATGAGCATGACAACCGGCAGGAGCCATAGGAGTTGTCTTAATTTATTTATGACCTGCGTGTCAACATAAACGTCATGTAACTACTTTACTTTATTGCTAACCGTTAGCTGTAGTAGTAGAAGTAATAAGTTGGCGAGACAACTTCATGGAGACACGATGATGGAGATCATGATGATGGAGATCATGGTGTCATGCCGGTGACAAGATGATCATGGAGCCCCAAGATGGAGATCAAAGGAGCTATATGATATTGGCCATATCATGTCACTATTTGATTGCATGTGATGTTTATCATGTTTTTGCATCTTGTTTACTTAGAACGACGGTAGTAAATAAGATGATCCCTCATAATAATTTCAAGAAAGTGTTCCCCCTAACTGTGCACCGTTGCGACAGTTCGTTGTTTCGAAGCACCACGTGATGATCGGGTGTGATAGATTCTAACGTTCACATACAACGGGTGTAAGACAGATTTACACACGCAAAACACTTAGGTTGACTTGACGAGCCTAGCATGTGTACAGACATGGCCTCGGAACACAGAAGACCGAAAGGTCGAGCATGAGTCGTATGGTAGATACGATCAACATGAAGATGTTCACCGATGTTGACTAGTCCGTCTCACGTGATGATCGGACACGGCCTAGTTGACTCGGATCATGTAATCACTTAGATGACTAGAGGGATGTCTATCTGAGTGGGAGTTCATAAGATGAACTTAATTATCCTGAACATAGTCAAAAGGTCTTCGCAAATTATGTCGTAGCTCACGCTTCAGTTCTACTGTTTAATTATGTTCCTAGAGAAAATTTAGTTGAAACTTGATAGTAGCAATTATGCGGACTAGGTCCGTAAACTGAGGATTGTCCTCATTGCTTCATAGAAGGCTTATGTCCTTAATGCACCGCTCAGTGTGCTGAACCTCGAACGTCGTCTGTGGATGTTGCGAACATCTGACATACACGTTTAGAATTGAGGCACCAAAGACGTTTTTTGAAACATCCCAGAACATATGAGATGTTCCAAGGGCTGAAATTGGGATTTCAGGCTCGTGCCCACGTCAAGAGGTATAAGACCTCCGATGATTTTCTTAGCCTACAAACTAAGGAGAAAAGCTCAATTGTTGTGCTTGTGCTCAGATTGTCTGAGTACAACAATCGCTTGAATCGAGTGGGAGTTGATCTTCCAGATGAAATAGTGATGTTTCTCCGAAGTCATTACCACCAAGCTGCTAGAGCTTCGTGATGAACTATAATATATCAGGGACATATATGATGATCCTTGAGATATTCGTGATGTTTGACACCACAAAAGTAGAAATCAAGAAGGAGCATCAATTGTTGATGGTTGGTGAAACCACTAGTTTCAAGAAGGGTAAGGGCACGAAGGGATACTTCATGAAACGGCAATTCAGCTGCTGCTCTAGTGAAGAAACCCAAGGTTGAACCCAAACCCGAGACTAAGTGCTTCTGTAATAAGGGGAACAGCCACTGGAGCAGAATTACCCTAGATACTTGGTAGATAAGAAGGCTGGCAAGGTCGATAGAAGTATATTGGATGTATTATGTTAATGTGTACTTTACTAGTACTCCTAGTAGCACCAGGGTATTAGATACCGGTTCGGTTGCTAAGTGTTAGTAACTCGAAATAAAAGCTACGGAATAAACGGAGACTAGCTAAAGGTGAGCTGACGATATGTGTTGGAAGTGTTTCCAATGTTGATATGATCAAGCATCGCTCGCTCCCTCTACCATCGAGATTGGTATTAAAACCTAAATAATTGTTATTTGGTGTTTGCGTTGAGCATAGACATGATTGGATTATGTCTATCGCGATACGGTTATTCATTTAAGGAGAATAATGGTTACTCTGTTTATTTGAATAATACCTTCAATGGTCTTGCACCTAAAATGAATGGTTCATTGAATCTCGATCATAGTGATACACATGTTCATGCCAAAAGATATAAGATAGTAATGATAGTACCACCTACTTGTGGCACTGCCACTTAAGTCATATCGGTATAAAACGCATGAAGAAGCTCCATGTTGATGGATCTTTGGACTCACTCATTTTTGAAAAGTTTGAGGCATGCGAACCATGTCTATTGGTGTATATGCATGAAGAAACTCCATGCAAATGGATCGTTTGGACTCACTTGATTTTGAATCACTTGAGACATGCAAATCATACCACATGGGCAAGATGACTGAAAGCCTCGTTTTCAGTAAAATGGAACTAGAAAGCAACTTGTTGGAAGTAATACATTTTGATGTGTGCAGTCCAATGAGTGCTGAGGCGTGTAGTGGATATCATTATGTTCTTACTTCACAGATGATTTGAGTAGATGTTGAGTATATTTACTTGATGAATCACAAGTCTGAATTATTGAAAGGTTCAAGTAATTTTAGGGTGAAGTTGAAAGATCGTCGTGACAAGAGGATAAAAGATCTATGATATGATCATAGAGATGAATATCTGAATTACGAGTTTGGCACAGAATTAAGACATTGTGGAAATTGTTTCACAACTAATACAGCCTGGAACACCATAGTGTGATGGTGTGTCCGAACATCATAACTGCACCCTATTGGATATGATGCATACCATGATGTCTCTTATCGAATACCACGATAGTTTATGGGTTAGGCATTAAAGACAACCACATTCACTTTAAATAGGGCACCACGTAATTCCGATGAGATGACACCGTATGAACTATGGTTTAGAGAAACCTAAGCTGTCATTTCTTAGAAGTTTGGGGCTGCGACGCTTATGTGAAAAAGTTTCAGGCTGATAAGCTCGAACCCAAAGCAGATAAATGCATCTTCATAGGACACCCAAAACAGTTGGGTATACCTCCTGTCTCAGATCCGAAAGCAATAAGGGATTGTTTCTAGAATCGGGTCCTTTCTCGAGGAAAAGTTTCTCACGAAAGAATTGAGTGGGAGGATGGTGGAGACTTGATGAGGTTATTGAACCGTCTCTTCAACTAGTGTGTGGCAGGGCACAGGAAGTTGTTCCTGTGGCACCTACACCAATTGAAGTGGAAGCTTATGATAGTGATCATGAAACTTCAGATCAAGTCACTACCAAACCTCATGGGATGACAAGGATGCATACTACTTCAGAGTGGTACGTAATCCTGTCTTGGAAGTCATGTTGCTAGACAACAATGAACCTACGAGCTATGGAGAAGCGATGGTGGGCCCGGATTCCGATAAATGGCTCGAGGCCATAAAATCCGAGAGAGGATCCATGTATGAAAACAAAGTGTAGACTTTGACAGAACAGCTCGATGGTCGTGAGGCTGTTGAGTGCAGATGGATTTTAAAAGGAAGACGGACAATGATGGTAAATGTCACCATTAAGAAAGCTCGACTTGTCGTTAAGAAGTTTCCGACAAGTTCAAGGAGTTGACTATGGTGAGACTTTCTCACTCGTAGCGATGCTAAGAGTCTGTTGGAATTATATTAGCGATTACTGCATTATTTATGAAATCTTGCAGATAAGATGTCAAAACATTGTTTCCTTGACGTTTTTTTGAGGAAAGGTTGTATGTGATACAAACCGGAAGGTTTTGTCAATCCTGAAAGATGCTAATAAGTATGCAAAGCTCCAGCAATCCTTCTAGGGACTGGAGTAAGCATCTCGGAGTTGGAATGTATGCTTTGATGATGATCAAAGATTTTGGGTTTATACAAAGTTTATGAGAAACTTGTATTTCCAAAGAAGTGAGTGGGAGCACTATAGAATTTCTGATGAGTATATGTTGTTGACATATTGTTGATCAGAAATGACGTAGAATTTCTGGAAAGCATATAGGGTTATTTGGAAAGTGTTTTTCAATGGAAAGCCTGGATTAAGCTACTTGAACATTGAGCATCAAGATCTATAAGGATAGATCAAAACGCTTAATAGTACTTTCAAATGAGCACATACCTTGACATGATCTTGAAGGTGTTCAAGATGGATCAGTCAAAGAAGGAGTTCTTGCCTGAGTTGTAAGGTATGAAGTTAAGACTTAAAGCTCGACCACGACAAAATAGAGAGAAAGGACGAAGGTCGTCCCCTATGCTTAAGACGTAGGCTCTACAGTATGCTATGCTGTGTACCGCACCTGAAGTATGCCTTGCCATGAGTCAGTCAAGGGGTACAAGAGTGATCCAAGAATGGATCACAGGACAGCGGTCAAAGTTATCCTTAGTAACTAGTGGACTAAGGAATTTTTCTCGATTATGGAGGTGGTAAAAGAGTTCATCGTAAAGGGTTACGTCGATGCAAGCTTAACACCTATCCGGATAGCTCTGAGTAGAGATACCGGATACGTATAATGGAGCAACAATTTAGAATAGCTCCAAGTAGAACAGTTATTTGGAATGGCTCCAAATGTAGCGTAGTAGTTGCATCTACAAGATGACATAGAAATTTGCGAAGTACATACGGATCTGAATGTTGCAGACCCGTTTACTAAAACCTCTCTCACAAGCAACATGATCAAACCTAGAACTCATTGAGTGTTAATCACATAGTGATGTGAACTAGACTACTGACTCTAGTAAACTCTTGGGTGTTAGTCACATGGCGATGTGACCTGTGAGTGTTAATCACATGGCGATGTGAACTGGATTATTGACTCTAGTGCAAGTGGGAGACTGTTGGAAATATGCCCTAGAGGCAATAATAAATTGATTATTATTATATTTCCTTGTTCATGATAATCGTTTATTATCCATGCTAGAATTGTATTGATAGGAAACTCAGATACATGTGTGGATACATAGACAACACCATGTCCCTAGTAAGCCTCTAGTTGACTAGCTCGTTGATCAATAGATGGTTACGGTTTCCTGACCATGGACATTGGATGTCGTTGATAACGGGATCACATCATTAGGAGAATGATGTGATGGACAAGACCCAATCCTAAGCATAGCACTAGATCGTGTAGTTCGTATGCTAAAGCTTTTCTAATGTCAAGTATCATTTCCTTAGACCATGAGATTGTGCAACTCTCGGATACCATAGGAGTCCTTTGGGTGTGCCAAACGTCACAACGTAACTGGGTGGCTATAAAGGTACACTACAGGTATCTCCGAAAGTGTCTGTTGGGTTGGCACGAATCAAGACTGGGATTTGTCACTCTGTGTGACGGAGAGGTATCTCTGGGCCCACTCGGTAGGACATCATCATAATGTGCACAATGTGATCAAGGAGTTGATCACGGGATGGTGTGTTACGGAACGAGTAAAGAGACTTGCCGGTAACGAGATTGAACAAGGTATCGGGATACCGACGATCGAATCTCGGGCAAGTGTCGTACCGATAGACAAAGGGAATTGTATACGGGATTGATTAAGTCCTTGACATCGTGGTTCATCCGATGAGATCATCATGGAACATGTGGGAGCCAACATGGGTATCCAGATCCCGCTGTTGGTTATTGACCGGAGAGCGTCTCGGTCATGTCTGCATGTCTCCCGAACCCGTAGGGTCTACACACTTAAGGTTCGATGACGCTAGGGTTATAAAGGAAGTTTGTATGTGGTTACCAAATGTTGTTCGGAGTCCCGGATGAGATCCCGGACGTCACGAGGAGTTCCGGAATGGTCCGGAGGTAAAGATTTATATATGGGAAGTCCTGTTTTGGTCACCGGACAAGTTTCGGGGTCACCGGTATTGTACCGGGACCACCAGAAGGGTCCCGGGGGTCCACCGGGTGGGGCCACCTGCCCCGGGGGGCCACATGGGCTGTAGGGGTGTGTGCCTTGGCCTATATGGGCCAAGGGCACCAGCCCCAAGAGGCCCATGCGCCAAGAGATAAGGAAAGGAAGAGTCCTAAAGGGGGAAGGCACCTCCTAGGTGCCTTGGGGAGGAGGGACTCCTCCCTGGCCGCACCCTTCCTTGGAGGAAGGGCCAAGGCTGCGCCCCCCCTCTCTCCCTTGCCCCTATATATATGTGGGGGGTGGGAGGGCAGCCATACCAATGTTCTGGTGTAGCCCTCCCCTTCTCCCAAGTACTTCTCCTCTCTCGTGGTGCTTGGCGAAGCCTTGCAGGATTGCCACGCTCCTCCACCACCACCACACCGTTGTGCTGCTGCTGGATGGAGTCTTCCTCAACCTCTCCCTCTCTCCTTGCTAGATCAAGGCGTGGGAGACATCGTCGGGCTGTACGTGTGTTGAACGCGGAGGTGCCATCCGTTCGGCACTAGGATCTCCGGTGATTTGGATCACGACGAGTACGACTCCATCAACCCCGTTCTCTTGAACGCTTCCGCTTAGCGATCTACAAGGGTATGTAGATGCACTCTCCTTCCCCTCGTTGCTGGTCTCTCCATAGATAGATCTTGGTGACACGTAGGAAAATTTTGAATTTCTGCTACGTTACCCAACACTTAGCCCATCACAAGCTCTCACGGTCAATGAAGGAATAGACCTCCTCCCGAGACATTCCGATCAGACTTGGTATCCCGGTTCTACAAGACATTTCGACAGGGTAAAACTAAACCAGCAACACCGCCCGAATGTGCCGACAAATCCCGATAGGAGCTGCACATATCTCGTTCTCAGGGCACACTCAGATGAGACTAGCTACGAGTAAAACCAACCCTCAAGTTTCCCCGAGGTGGCCCCGCAGGCAGCTCAGTTCGGACCAACACTCAGAGGAGCACTGGCCCGGGGGGGTTAGAGTAAAGATGACCCTTGATTCTGCAGAACCCAAGGGAAGGTGGTAGGTTGTTAGTGCAAATGGTAAAACCAAGGTTGGGCATTGCTGGAGGAGTTTTATTCAAGGCGAACTGTCAAGGGGTTCCCATTATAGCCCAACCGCGTAAGGAACGCAAAATCCAGGAACATAACACCGATATGACGGAAACTAGGGCGGCAAGAGTGGAACAAAACACTAGGCAAAAGGCCGAGCCTTCCATCCTTTACCAAGTATATAGATGCATTAATTAAATAAGAGATATTGTGATATCCCAACACGTAAACATGTTCCAACAAGGAACAATCTCCATGTTCCAACAAGGAACAAACTTCAATCTTCACCTGCAACTAACAAGCTATAAGAGGGGCTGAGCAAAGCGGTAACATAGCCAAACAATGGTTTGCTAGGACAAGGTGGGTTAGAGGCTTGGTTCAACAATATAGGAGGCATGATAAGCAAGTGGTAGGTATCGCATCATAGGCATAGCAAAAGAGCGCGCAACTAGCAAGCAAAGATAGAAGTGATTTCGAGGGTATGATCATCTTGCCTGAAATCCCGCAAAGAAGAAGAATGAGTCCATGAAGAAGACAAACGGGCGTAGTCGAACGGGTCCTCACAAACGCGACGTTATCGGAATCAACCCGAAGAAGCAACACCGGAAAGAAGCACACAACATAGTAAACAACTATCACACGATCATGGCATGATGCACAACAAGTATGATGCATGCCCGGTTTAATGATGCATGACATGGCAAAATGCACAAACAACACTACAACTTAAGTGGAGCTCAATATGCAACTCTGTTGCATATTGGCGAAACACCACATGACTTATTTAGTTCTCTCTTGTTTATGTACCCAACAATATTAAATGTTGTTAAACATGGCAAGAGGGTGAAGCAAAAGAAAACTACCTATCTAGGCAAGTTTAAATGAGGCCGGAAACAACGAACAACAATTCCGGTAAATCCCCATGTGCATATATTAGGTTTGGTCCTGTTCTGCCCTAAACCATATATATAGTTATTAAACATGCAAGATGATGCCACCATGTTAAACTAGGCAAAATTCTACCCCATTTACATATAAAGTTTGTTAAAAACGGAGCTACGGTTATTTAGTTATGAATTAAACCATTTTAGCATGGCATATGGACAAAGTTACACAAAAAGCATTTTAAACATTTTAAGCATGCATGAAAGTTGGATATTGTGACACTAGATGAAATTCTAATCAGGTTACATATATAAATTGTTTAGATCCGATGCACGGTTGTGAAGTTATTAAATGAATGATCATGAAGGGGTTTTCTGCAAAACAACCGTCTCAGGAAAAATACACAAATTCGCAGACGCTGGAAAAAACATGATATGGGCCGAAACACGAACTGGGCCAACAGCAGGAAAGGAAGGTGGGGTGCTGGGTGTGACTGCTCACCCTGGGCCGAGGCCCATCTGGAGGAGAGGTAGGCCGGCCTTGGTGGTGCTGGGCTTGGAGGTGGTTGAGGCCTGGGTCGATCCACACGAGAGAAGTCAACGCGGGCGCGGTTTCCTGGCCTCGCTCGATGCAGAGGAGCAGACAGAGGAGGCAAGATGCAGGGCGGCTTCAGGCGATGCAGGGTGCGGCGGCGGATGGGGCTCGATGGACTCCGGCGATGTGGGAAGTAGAGGAGGCCAAGGCGCCATGGCAGGGGCACTTCCAGGGTCTTGTCGATCCATTCGGTGAGTCAGATCACGGCGACGGCAGCGTAGCCATTCGTTCGCAGCGGCGTGGGACTTGGCAGCGGGCTCGGCACAGCGGGACGGCACCTGGCGACGAAGGACGAGGGGGAGGGCGCGAGGCAGGGCTCCTGGTTCCGCTGGTGCTCCGTCGACGTCGGAGGTCTCCGGCAAGCTCGAGGACGGGAGAAAAAGGAGGTGCCTATGGACGAGCTCCTGCTTGTTTCGGCGGCCAGCAGGCGCAGAACTGGGGCGCCTCGGTCTGGAGTAGGGAAGGCAGAGGTCGGCGACGCGTCTAAGGCGAGGGAGGAGCGTGGGCGACGTGCTTGAGGGCCGGCACGGTGGCCTCCATGGCCGGCGGCCGTGCAGTTCGCGCAAGGTGAAGGGCGCCATGGCTTGATCTGTTGCAAGCAGAGGAAGAAAATGAGGAACGAGGGAAAGTAGAGGGAGGGAGGAAGGAGAGCAGAGCGCGAGGCACTCATCTCCAGCACGGCGGCGCTCCAAACGGCGGCGGTGGCGCTCGTTCTGGTTGGAGGGAGGAGCTCGGGCACGTGAGGGAGCCGTTCACCGGTGAGCAGAGGCACGGCAGGGGGTCCATAGCGCGTGGGCTTGAGGCCGCGGGGCCCTGGTGACACGGTCGCCGACGATGTGGAGGCGCTGGCTTGCTGGACTTGGACGTCGGCGGGGATTGGCAGGAGTGGTGCTCGCTGGTTGGTGGATCGAGGGAATCCACATGAGAGCACCGATTGGGGGGAAATGGATGGATCAGATCTGGGGGAATCCCGAGAGAGTGGCGGCGGCACTAGGTAGGATTCCAAGAAATTAGGGATTAGGTCTCGGTTTAGACTAGTATATATAGCGGGTAGGTTAGGCTAGGGGCTAACTCGTCCCTCCGATTGTAATTGTACGGTCGCGAATAAATAGGTTAGGGGGCCCAAATAAAGAAACGAAGACGTTTTGTAGATGTTTGGGGATGATCCGGATCCAACGGTGACGACTGTCCGGGTCGGGTCCGGGACAACTTTTTGGATGCGCGCGCGAGGGGGTTTGATGCACTGAGCAGAGAGGGTTTCGGACCGTGCGATCGCATCGGACAACTCCGGAAGCGAAGAGGGGAAAGAGGATGGACTAGGTGGGCTGTGTAGAAGGTCTCGAGCTGAGATAAGGGAAGAGAGGGAGACCCGGCGACTGTTTCCGGAGACCGAAAATGTCCGACGTTAGACCGGCTATAATGTCGCTATAGTTATCCGTTGGGGCGTCAAACGGACTCCGAATGCGATGAAACTTGGCAGGCAGTCTACCTACACCATAACCAGACCGCACGCCAACTCTCATCCCAATCCGAGAACATTTTCCGGCCACTTATAAAATACTATCTCGGACATGTCGTGGGCGCGTGCAAGTGTGGTTGGGCTCAGAACGGACAACGGAGAGAACTCGGAGAACCCGGACGAATGCAAGTTTTGCAAAACATGATGATGCTATGCAAATGATGACATGATGAAATGCAACACGCAAGCAAAATACATGGCAACAGCAGCGAATAACTCGAAGACACCTGGCACATCGGTCTCGGGGCGTTACAGAACATTCTGTTCGCGTCATCATAGATGGAGGGAGCTGCAATAACTTGGCTAGCATGGAGATGGTGGAGAAGCTATCTCTCACCACAAGACCACATCCACATCCTTACTACATCCAATGGTTCAACAACAGCGGCAAGGTTAAGGTAACACGTACTGTTCGTGTGCATTTTAGTATCTCTACATATGCTGATTATGTTGATTGTGATGTGGTACCTATGCAAGCATGTTCCTTATTACTTGGTAGACCATGGCAATTTGATAAAAATTCTGTACACCATGGTAGAAACAATCAGTATACTCTTGTTCATAAGGATAAAACTATTACTTTGCTTTCTATGACTCCTGAATCCATTTTGAAAGATGATATTAATAGAGCTAATAAAGCAAAACAGGAGAAAAATAAGAGTGAAAATCAGATTGTGGCAAAAGAATTTGAGCAACAAATGAAACCTAATAATAAACCATCTAGTGTTGCATCTGAAATTAAATTGAAAAGTGCATGTTACTTGCCACAAAATCTGATATTGATGATCAAGATTTCAAAAAATCTGTTTGCTATGCTTTTGTGTGCAAAGAGGCATTATTTTCATTCGAGGACGTGCCTTCCTCTTTGCCTCCTGCTGTCACTAACATTTTGCAGGAGTTCGCTGACGTCTTTCTAGAAGACGTGCCACCGGGATTACCACCTATTCGCAGGATTGAGCATCAAATTGACTTAATTCCCGGTGCATCATTACCCAACCGTGCACCATACCGTACCAATCCAGAGGAGACGAAGGAAATTATGCGTCAAGTACAAGAACTGCTCGACAAAGGTTATATACGCGAATCCCTTAGTCCTTGTGCTGTTCCTATCATTTTAATGCCGAAAAAGGATGGTACGTCGCGTATGTGCGTTGATTGTAGAGGCATTAATAATATTACTATTCGTTATCATCATCCTATTCCTAGGCTAGATGATATGCTTGATGAATTGAGTGGCTCTACAATATTCTCCAAAGTTGATTTGCGTAGTGGATACCATCAAATTCGTATGAAATTGGGAGATGAATGGAAAACAACATTTAAAACTAAGTTTGGATTATATGAGTGATTAGTCATGCCTTTTGGGTTAACTAATGCACCTAGTACTTTCATGAGGTTAATGAACGAAGTATTACGTGTTTTCATTGCACGATTTGTGGTAGTTTACTTTGATGACATATTATTTATAGCAAATCTTTGGAGGAACATTTGGAACATGATAGAGGCAAAGGTGTCCCGATGTTTCGATGAGATGGTGGCTATCGTTTTCTGTGGGAGTCGACCTTGACGATCCGACTACGAACGTGCGAGACGTCGCGCCTTAGCAATCGCTAAACCAACTTCCGAGGGGTTATTGACCACGCCGGAGCACGATCAACCTGACCACAAGGGCCTGTTTCCTGCGAGCAAACGAAGAACAAGCAAGAAACTGAGATTGCAATCTGGATATTGCGAATATAAGATGAAAGCTTTATTGATCAAGGTGGGGTTCTGTGACGTCTTGGTCTGGTCGTTGGACACAAACGAAGTACGCGAAGTTGCAGCTATGGCGAACTTTTAATCTAAACAAAACCCAAAGTCTAAACGACGCCCTAAGGGCTGTATATATGGAGGAAGAGAGGGGAATTTCGTGGCCCTTGAGGGTGGGGTCCGAAACCAACCCTAACCCTTGTTTCCCCACACATACGGACTCTAAAAATAGCCTATACTTAAGTATTTCGAAATTACATGGGCCTGGCCCATTAATAAGGTGACGCAGCACCTAGAATAGGCCTATGGACGAATATTATGAAGTGGCATCTTGTATATTTCGTCCATGGCTTCATGCACTCCTTATGGCGGCTTCAAAGTCCTGAAATCATCACTTGTAACTCCGTTCTTGATCCCCTTGCGCATGCCATCAACTTCCATGCGTGTTCTTGCTCCAATGTTCATCCTTCTCCAAGCTAGGCCCTTCATTTGAAAGCAAAACAAATGTATCTCAATTTAGGCAGCATCATAATCTCATGAACATTAGAATCATTACCAAGAAACGAAAGTACCTGGTAATTTAATTGGCGTGCGCGAGCTCTAGGTAATTGGTCCAGTATATGTAACAGTAGGGGTGTGGGTGTAACAATGGTATTGATGTCCTCATCATCCTCCCCTTCTTGAAATGAAGTCGTCCTCGACGGAAGCTCATCTTCCTCACCCAAATAAGGCTTCAAATCTGCAATATTAAAAGTGGGACTAACCCCAAAATCTGCAGGTAGCTCAAGTTTATATGCATTATCATTTATTTTCTCTAAAACCTTAAAAGGACCATCAGCACGTGGCATTAGCTTTGATTTGCGCAGATTAGGAAATCTATCTTTACGCAAATGTAACCAAACAAGATCTCCAGGTGCAAACACAACATGTTTTCTACCCTTATCTCCAGCAAGTTTATATTTAGCATTCATACGCTCAATGTTTTCCTTAGTTAACTCATGCATTTTTAAAATCAATTCAGAACGTTCTTTAGCATCAAAATTAACCTTCTCCGAAGATGGAAGAGGCAACAAATCAATAGGTGCACGAGGTAGGAAACCATACACAATTTCAAAAGGGCACATCTTAGTAGTAGAATGCAATGAACGATTATAAGCAAATTCAATATGAGGCAAGCATTCTTCCCACATTTTCTTGTTATTCTTCAAAACAGCCCTAAGCATAGTAGACAATGTTCTATTGACTACTTCAGTTTGTCCATCAGTTTGGGGGTGACAAGTAGTACTAAAAAGCAGCTTAGTCCCCAACTTAGCCCATAAACATCTCCAAAAGTGGCTAAGAAATTTAGTATCACGATCTGAAACAATAGTATTTGGCACACCATGTAAGCGAATAATTTCACGAAAGAACAAATCAGCAACATTAACAGCATCATCACTTTTATGACATGGTATAAAGTGTGCCATTTTCGAGAACCTATCCACGACAACAAATATGCTATCCCTCCCCTTCTTTGTTCTAGGTAAACCTAAAACAAAGTCCATAGATATATCCTCCCAAGGAACACTAGGTACAGGCAAAGGCATATATAAACCATGAGGATTGAGTCGTGACTTAGCTCTTTGACATGTAGTGCAGCGAGCAACAAAACGCTCAACATCCCGTCTCATCTTTGGCCAAAAGAAATGTGTAGCAAGTATATCCTCCGTCTTCTTGACGCCAAAGTGTCCCATTAATCCTCCTCCATGCGCCTCCTGCAACAACAAAAGACGAAGAGCTAGCTGGAATGCATAGCTTGTTAGCACGAAACACAAATCCATCATTAAGAACGAACTTGTTCCAAGTTCTCCCTTCCTTACAATTCTGCAATACATCTTTAAATTCAGCATCATTAACATATTGATCCTTGATGGTCTCCAAACCAAATATTTTAAAGTCAAGTTGTGAAAGCATAGTATAACGACGAGACAAGGCATCAGCAATAACATTTTCTTTACCCTTCTTGTGTTTAATCACATAAGGGAAAGTCTCAATGAATTCAACCCATTTAGCATGTCGACGGTTCAGTTTTGCTTGACTTTTAATGTGTTTCAAAGATTCATGATCAGAATGTATAACAAATTCCTTGGGCCATAAATAATGTTGCCATGTTTCTAAGGTCCGAACAAGAGCATATAATTCTTTATCATAAGTAGAATAGTTCAGACTAGGCCCACTCAATTTTTCAGAAAAGTATGCAACAGGTTTTCCATCTTGTAATAACACACCTCCTAATCCAATTCCACTAGCATCACATTCAAGCTCAAAAGTCTTATTGAAATTAGGAAGTTGGAGTAAAGGAGCATGTGTCAACTTATCTTTCAATACCGTGAAGGCTTCTTCCTGTGCGGTACCCCAAACAAAAGGTACATCCTTCTTTGTAAGCTCGTTGAGAGGTGCAGCAATGGTGCTGAAATCTCTCACAAAACGCCTATAAAAACCAGCGAGGCCAAGGAAACTCCTCACTTGTGTGACCGTTTTGGGCTGCGGCCAACTCTCAATAGCTTCAATCTTGGCTTTATCAACTTCAATTCCCTGTGGAGTAACAACATAGCCAAGAAAAGATACTCGGTCGGTGCAAAAGGTGCACTTTCCAAGGTTACCAAACAAACGTGCATCACGTAGAGCAATAAAAACAGCACGTAAATGTTCCAAATGTTCCTCCAAAGATTTGCTATAAATCAATATGTCATCAAAGTAAACTACCACAAATCGTCCAATGAAAGCACGTAAAACTTCGTTCATTAACCTCATGAAAGTACTAGGTGCATTAGTTAACCCAAAAGGCATGACTAACCACTCATATAATCCAAACTTAGTTTTAAATGCTGTTTTCCATTCATCTCCCAATTTCATACGAATTTGATGGTAACCACTACGCAAATCAACTTTGGAGAATATTGTAGAGCCACTCAATTCATCAAGCATATCATCTAGCCTAGGAATAGGATGACGATAACGAATAGTAATATTATTAATGCCTCTACAATCAACGCACATACGCGACGTACCATCCTTTTTCGGCACTAAAATGATAGGAACAGCACAAGGACTAAGGGATTCGCGTATATAACCTTTGTCGAGCAGTTCTTGTACTTGACGCATAATCTCCTTCGTCTCCTCTGGATTGGTACGGTATGGTGCACGGTTGGGTAGCGAAGCACCGGGAATTAAGTCAATTTGATGCTCAATCCCTCGAATAGGTGGTAATCCCGGTGGCACGTCTTGTGGAAAGACGTCAGCGAACTCCTGCAAAATGTTAGTGACAGCAGAGGGCAAAGAGGAAGGCACGTCCTCGAATGAAAATAATGCCTCTTTGCACACAAAAGCATAGCAAACAGATTTGCTAAAATCTAGATCATCAATATCAGATTTGGTGGCAAGTAAACATGCACTTTTCAATTTAATTTCAGAAGCAACACTAGATTGTTTATTATTATTAGGCTGCATTTGTTGCTCAAATTCTTTTGCCACAATCTGATTTTCACTCTTAGTTTTCTCCTGTTTTGCTTTATTAGCTCTATTAATATCATCTTTCAAAATGGAATCAGGAGTCATAGGAAGCAAAGTAATATTTTTATCCTTATGAACAAGAGTATACTGATTGTTTCTACCATGGTGAATAGAATTTTTATCAAATTGCCATGGTCTACCAAGTAATAAGGAACATGCTTGCATAGTTACCACATCACAATCAACATAATCAGCATATGTAGAGATACTAAAATGCACACGAACAGTACGTGTTACCTTAACCTTGCCGCTGTTGTTGAACCATTGGATGTAGTAAGGATGTGGATGTGGTCTTGTGGTGAGAGATAGCTTCTCCACCATCTCGATGCTAGCCAAGTTGTTGCAACTCCCTCCATCTATGATCACGCGAACAGAACGTTCCTTCACAACTCCCTTTGTATGGAACAAATTATGCCTCTGATTTTGCTCAGCTTGTGTAACCTGCACACTCAAACACGTTGAGCAACTAAACATTCATACCTGTCAGCATCTTCAGGAGCCATGTATTGCGTCTCATGATTAGAATCGTCTCCACTGTGTTCGTCACGTGTAATAAGAGCCAAAGTCTCCTCATCATAGTCACTAGCGGACTCATACCCACCATCCTCAGTAACAATCATCACACGCTTAGATGGGCATTCTCTCGCATAGTGACCTCCACCCTTGCAACGTCGACAAATAATATCATGTGTTTGCCCTGTTGATGCCATGGATGAAGAAGAGCTCTTTGCAGGCCCAGAAGGTGTGCTCTTTGCAGATAGTGGTGATTGTGCCTGCTTTATTGTATCACGGTTGGAGGTGGCAGCCGACGGAGGCGCCGGTGTAGCAGAACGTGTGGAAGTAGATGATGCACGTGGTGTCCATGAAGAAGGTCAACCTGCAGAAAAGTTAGTCCGCGCCAATGCCTGTCGATCCTGCACTTCACGTTCAGCTTTACAAGCAAGATGGAATAAACGAGTGATATTAGTATACTCCTTATACTCTAGAATCGTCTGAATCTCTCTATTTAATCCACCCATAAAACGTGCAAGCATAGCTTCATTCTCCTCAACAATACCACATCTAATCATGCCAGTTTGTAATTCCTGATAATATTCTTCTACAGAATTTTTTCCCTGTCTTAAGCGCTGCAATTTTTGAAGTAATTCACGTTGATAATATGGTGGAACCCAACGAGTACGCATAGCAGTTTTCAAAGCAGCCCAAGTAGCCGGAATAGGATATAATCTACAATGCTCAGACCACCAAACACATGCAAAACTAGTGAAAGCACAAACAGCAGCAGGAACACGTCTCTCCTCGGGATATTGTAAACATGTAAATCGTTGTTCAGTTTCTAACTCCCAAGTAAGATATATATCAGGAACATATCTACCCTCAAATGGTGGAATATTCAATTTTAGTTTAGGGAGATGGTCATGATCTCGTACCTGAGGGTGAGCCCTACCATTGCCATTATTTGCATGTGGACGACCTGGTGGTTGCTGTGCTGTTGGTGGCACGTAGTTCTGATTTTGATCAACCTCATCCTCATAATCTCCCACATAAGCATCCTCCTCCACATCAGTAGTAGGAGCCACAGAAGTATCAACAGCAGCACCAGCAGTTTGGCCCGACTGAAGAGGGACACGGCTCGCTCGGCGGAGGGCTGTTTCCTGACGTGGAGGTAGTCGGTGTTGTTGCTGTTGTTGCAGAGGTGCAGCAGGAGCAGCTAGTGGTGGTGGTGGAAAACGCGAAAGCAATTCAGCAAACTTGTTATCGAGCTTTGTTTCAAACGTCTTCTCCATGCCATCTATCTTCTCCATGGCCTCGTCAAATCTGTTTATCACATCTTGCACCTGTACACTCATCATTTGCTGAAACGTATCATGAAGCTCCTTGTTCGTCAAGTTCTCCCAGTCAGTCTCGTTGGCTTGTGATCCTGGCATGGTTAGCAGCAATAGAAACACACAAGAATATGATCCTACAGACTACTAACAAGTGGTGGTGGTGGGTGTCACAAATCCGTCAAGCAAATCTCAAATTCTTACCAGTTCTTACCCAGCAGCAGGCGGTGATCGGCAACCGTTGTAGTCAAAACTCTCAAAAGCTTGGATAGAGCGATTGCCAGGGAGAGTCAAACGCACGACGTAGATGTATGTGGAGCTGGGAAGGCTTATAGTATGGTAGCAAAAAGGGTCAGCAATAATCAGTTCAGAGATGCAAAGTTGAATAAACGCTCAATGACGGTACTGTGCTGGTCCTAGGCTAGACCGTGCTAGAGACGCGAGCCTAGAACACTAACAAAATCACGGCGCTGCACGTAAATAAGGGAAAAGCACACTCTGGAACTCTCTCTTTTTTTTTCGCTCTCTCTTTTTTTTTGCGCTCCTTTTTTTTTGCGCTCCTCTCTTTTTTTGCGCTCCTCTTTTTTTTGCGAAAAATCACTATAATGGCGAGTGTCTCAAAACTCTTCCCTCGTCAAACTGATAGGATGGGCACGGAATTTTTTTTTCACTTTTTTTTCGGAAATCAGGGGAGCGACGATGAAAAAGTGCGACAAAAAATCACTATGATGGCACGTGGCTCAAATGACTCGGAAAAGCCTAAAAATAGGATAGGGAAAAAAAAATTTGCCCGTGAAAATTTTGGCCTAAAAACTGCCCGGGGGTCTCCACCAATTTTTTTTTCCGAGACCTACGCAGGCAAGGAAACACGAATCGGAATTTAGATTGATCTCAAGAACAAACCTAATATGAGAAGAACTCGGATTGGTGGTGGATATATGGTTGTGGTATATGGCAGCGGTGGTGGTATATGGTAGCGGTGGTGGTATATGGATAGAGATTGGTGGTGGTATATGGATACGGATTGGTGGTGGTATATGGATACGGATTCAGAGCGGTGGCGGACAAGCAAAAGTGGTAGATGGGCGATGATGATGGTGCGGCGGCGGCGTGAAAACTTATGACCAGAACTCGAAACTCTAAAAGACTAGACTCTAACACCAGCAACTTGACACGACGATGCAACCGCAAATTCAACAAAGCAAAAACCCTAAAAAGATTATGCAAAGGCTCAGATTGGTTCGGATATGATGAACTAACCCTAATTTTTTTTGTGTGGATTTTTCGTAGACTGTAGGTATGAAGAACAGACTCGATCTAATCTACGAAAAACTGTAAACTCACCGCAACCTGGAAATCTGATACCACTTGATAGAGGCAAAGGTGTCCCGATGTTTCGATGAGATGGTGGCTATCGTTTTCTGTGGGAGTCGACCTTGACGATCCGACTACGAACGTGCGAGACGTCGCGCCTTAGCAATCGCTAAACCAACTTCCGAGGGGTTATTGACCACGCCGGAGCACGATCAACCTGACCACGAGGGCCTGTTTCCTGCGAGCAAACGAAGAACAAGCAAGAAACTGAGATTGCAATCTGGATATTGCGAATATAAGATGAAAGCTTTATTGATCAAGGTGGGGTTCTGTGACGTCTTGGTCTGGTCGTTGGACACAAACGAAGTACGCGAAGTTGCAGCTATGGCGAACTTTTAATCTAAACAAAACCCAAAGTCTAAACGACGCCCTAAGGGCTGTATATATGGAGGAAGAGAGGGGAATTTCGTGGCCCTTGAGGGTGGGGTCCGAAACCAACCCTAACTCTTGTTTCCCCACACATACGGACTCTAAAAATAGCCTATACTTAAGTATTTCGAAATTACATGGGCCTGGCCCATTAATAAGGTGACGCAGCACCTAGAATAGCCTATGGACGAATATTATGAAGTGGCATCTTGTATATTTCGTCCATGGCTTCATGCACTCCTTATGGCGGCTTCAAAGTCCTGAAATCATCACTTGTAACTCCGTTCTTGATCCCCTTGCGCATGCCATCAACTTCATGCGTGTTCTTGCTCCAATGTTCATCCTTCTCCAAGCTAGGCCCTTCATTTGAAAGCAAAACAAATGTATCCAATTTAGGCAGCATCATAATCTCATGAACATTAGAATCATTACCAAGAAACGGAAGTACCTGGTAATTTAATTGGCGTGCGCGAGCTCTGGTAATTGGTCCAGTATATGTAACAGTAGGGGCTGTGGGTGTAACAATGGTATTGATGTCCTCATCAGAACATTTACGTGCTGTTTTTATTGCTCTATGTGATGCACGTTTGTTTGGTAACCTTGGAAAGTGCACCTTTTGCACCGACCGAGTATCTTTTCTTGGCTATGTTGTTACTCCACAGGGAATTGAAGTTGATAAAGCCAAGATTGAAGCTATTGAGAGTTGGTCGCAGCCCAAAACAGTCACACAAGTGAGGAGTTTTCTTGGCCTCGCTGGTTTCTATAGGCGTTTTGTGAGAGATTTCAGCACCATTGCTGCACCTCTCAACGAGCTTACAAAGAAGGATGTGCCTTTTGTTTGGGGTACCGCACAGGAAGAAGCCCTCACGGTATTGAAAGATAAGTTGACACATGCTCCTTTACTCCAACTTCCTGATTTTAATAAGACTTTTGAGCTTGAATGTGATGCTAGTGGAATTGGATTAGGAGGTGTGTTATTACAATAAGGCAAACCTGTTGCATACTTTTCTGAAAAATTGAGTGGGCCTAGTCTGAATTATTCTACTTATGACAAAGAATTATATGCTCTTGTTCGGACCTTAGAAACATGGCAACATTATTTATGGGCCAAGGAATTTGTTATACATTCTGATCATGAATCTTTGAAACACATTAAAAGTCAAGCAAAACTAAACCGTAGACATGCTAAATGGGTTGAATTCATTGAGACTTTTCCTTATGTCATTAAACACAAGAAGGGTAAAGAAAATGTTATTGCTGATGCATTGTCTCGTCGTTATACTATGCTTTCACAACTTGACTTTAAAATATTTGGTTTGGAGACCATCAAAGATCAATATGTGCATGATGCTGAATTTAAAGATGTATTGCAGAATTGTAAGGAAGGGAGAACTTGGAACAAGTTCGTTCTTAACGATGGATTTGTGTTTCGTGCTAACAAGCTATGCATTCCAGCTAGCTCTGTTCGTCTTTTGTTGTTGCAGGAGGCGCATTGAGGAGGATTAATGGGACACTTTGGCGTCAAGAAGACGGAGGATATATTTGCTACACATTTCTTTTGGCCAAAGATGAGACGGGATGTTGAGCGTTTTGTTGCTCGCTGCATTACATGTCAAAAAGCTAAGTCACGACTCAATCCTCATGGTTTATATATGCCTTTGCCTGCACCTAGTGTTCCTTGGGAGGATATATCTATGGACTTTGTTTTAGGTTTACCTCGAACAAAGAAGGGGAGGGATAGCATATTTGTTGTCGTGGATAGGTTCTCGAAAATGGCACACTTTATACCATGTCATAAAAGCGATGATGCTGTTAATGTTGCTGATTTGTTCTTTCATGAAATTATTCGCTTGCATGGTGTGCCAAATACTATTGTTTCAGATCGTGATACTAAATTTCTTAGCCACTTTTGGAGATGTTTATGGGCTAAGTTGGGGATTAAACTGCTTTTTAGTACTACTTCTCACGCCCAAACTGATGGACAAACTGAAGTAGTCAATAGAACATTGTCTACTATGCTTAGGGCTGTTTTGAAGAATAACAAGAAAATGTGGGAAGAATGCTTGCCTCATATTGAATTTGCTTATAATCGTTCATTGCATTCTACTACTAAGATGTGCCCTTATTAAATTGTGTATGGTTTCCTACCTCGTGCACCTATTGATTTGTTGCCTCTTCCATCTTCGGAGAAGGTTAATTTTGATGCTAAAGAACGTGCTGAATTGATTTTAAAAATGCATGAGTTAACTAAGGAAAACATTGAGCATATGAATGCTAAATATAAACTTGTTGGGGATAAGGGTAGGAAACATGTTCTGTTTGCACCTGGAGATCTTGTTTGGTTACATTTGTGTAAGGATAGATTTCCTAATTTGCGCAAATCAAAGCTAATGCCACGTGATGATGGTCCTTTTAAGGTGTTAGAGAAAATAAATGATAATGCATATAAACTTGAGCTGCCTGCAGATTTTAGGGTTAGTCCCACTTTTAACATTGCAGATTTGAAGCCTTATTTGGGTGAGGACGATGAACTTTCGTCGAGGACGACTTCATTTCAAGAAGGGGAGGATGATGAGGACATCAATACCATTGTTACACCCACAGCCCCTGCTGCTGTTCATACTGGACCAATTACTAGAGCTCGCGCACGCCAATTGAATTATCAGGTACTTTCATTTCTTGGTAACGATTCTAATGTTCATGTGAATATGATGCTGCCTAAGTTGGATACATTTGTTTTGCTTACAAATGAAGGGCCTAGCTTGGACAAGAAATATGAACCTTGGAGCAAGTTCAAGCATGGAGATGATGGCATGCGCAAGGGGAACAAGAACGGAGTTACAAGTGATGATTCCAGGACTCTGAAGCCACCATAATGAGTGCATGAAGCATGGGACGAAATATACAAGGTGCCACTTCATAAATTATTTCTTGGTAACGATTCTAATGTTCATGTGAATATGATGCTGCCTAAGTTGGATACATTTGTTTTGCTTACAAATGAAGGGCCTAGCTTGGACAAGAAAGATGAACCTTGGAGCAACTTCAAGCATGGAGATGATGGCATGCGCAAGGGGAACAAGAACGGAGTTACATGTGATGATTCCAGGACTCTGAAGCCACCATAATGAGTGCATGAAGCATGGGACGAAATATACAAGATGCCACTTCATAAATTTCGTCCAGAGGCTATTCTAGGTGCTGCGTCACCTTATTATTGGGCCAGGCCCATGTATTTTCGGAATACTTAAGTATAGGCTGTTTTTAGAGTCCGTATGTGTGGGGAAACAAGAGTTAGGGTTGGTTTCGGACCCCTCCTCCAAGGGCCACGAAATCCCCCCCTCTTCCTCCATATATACAGCCCTTAGGGCGTCGCTTAGACTTTGGGTTTTGTTTAGATTAAAGTTCTCCATAGCTGCAACTTCGCGTACTTCGTTTGTGTTCAACGACCAGACAAAGGCGTCACAGAACCCACCTTGATCAATAAAGCTTTCATCTTATATTCGCAATATCCAGATTGCAATCTCAGTTTCTTGCTTGTTCTTCGTTTGCCTGCAGGACACAGACTTTCGTGGTCAGGTTGATCGTGCTCCGGCGTGGTCAATAACCCCTCGGAGTTGGTTTAGCGATTGCTAAGGCGCGACGTCCTCGCACATTCGTAGTCGGATCGTCAAAGTCGACTTCCTCTAAAACGATAGCCACCATCTCATCGAAAGACGGGACACCTTTGCCTCTATCATTGCCTCTCTCTCTTTCTGAAGAGCAGCCTGCAACACCACTCCTCGTTAGCATTGTAATCATCGTTGGCCGCACACACAATGTAATGGAGGAAAGATATCTGAGTCCGTATAACTAACCTCGATGGCGAGCTCGACTGGCCGTGGACGAGGTCTTATCTCAGGACAGGAGCTCGTTCGGCATGCCTTGATCTCCTGGGGAGTGCGAGGACAACGTATAAGTCCATCTCCAATGGCTATCGAGCCATGGGGCCTCCCGCCACCAGCTCTGGATCAGTAGGAAGCTAGCTCGGGTTAAAGTCCTCCCCTTTCCTCGCCTTCCCCTCATCTCTGTACCTCATGAGCTTGTGGTGGGAGGAGATGTTGGTGAAGTCACTACAAGAAATATGTCAACTTGCGACCATCACTATTGGTTGCTGAATGGTCATTGTTTTTCATTTGCGACCTTTTTGTGACAAAAAACAATTGGTCAAAAGCTGACCGTCTTTAATGAAACTTAACGACCTTCTCTGTGATATCGTAGAAGGCAACGACCAGAACAAAAGGTCATTGGTCCTACGACCAACTGTTTTGGTCGTTGGTTGTCTGCCCAGACCACGTCGGATCCAACGTGGCAAGCTGACATGGCAAAATTGCGACCAAATGAATGGGTCGTTAATTAGAATCTGCCCGGTCCAGTTTGGCCATCTATATGGGCCGAGCCCAATAATTCAGCCTTTTTAATATATATTTTCTTATTAATTTTGGTTAGCTACATGGGCCTAGCCCAATAACTTGGCCTTTTTGTTTTCTATAACATAGTGTTTTCTTTTTGGGCCTCAAGGCTTTTACAGTCCATTTCCTTTTGGGGCCTCAGCCTTTTTACAATCCTTTTTTTGGCCTTTTACAATCCTTTTTTTGGGCCTCAACCTTTTCACACTCCATTCACTTTTTGGGTCTTGGCCTTGTTAGTCCAACTCATCAGTTTTCTATTTCTCACATTTTCATAGTACACAAATGACAAATATTTCAAATGAAACAAACCGAATTCTTCAAATGATAGCCAAAATTAGCCTATTACAGTCTTTACATAGTGTTCATACAACTAGATACACTATAACTAGCTACGAAGTATAACCAGAACATGAGGCATATTGATAGAACATCGTCTTCCTCTTCCAACTTCTGAACATCGTCTTACAAAATGTCATGTCATTGCAAGCTGCATCCATCTTGCAAAACACATTAAACACAAATAGTAAAGAAGATTAGACAACAAGACATAATCGGAAGACAATACAAACACATGAAACAGTAAAGAAGTTTGTTTTGCTTACTGCTACCTAAGCATCGAATCACTAGCATAAGCATTAACATCATGAGCATTTAATCAACAGTAGCACAAGCATAAGCATTGAATTAGCAGCAACATCACAAGAATGAGCAGTAGCCGCACAAGCAGCACCACCACCAGCACAAGTGCACACCTATTCAAGCAAGTAGCTAGTAATAGAAGCATTCAAACAGCAGCAACACTATCACATGTCAGATCTTATAAACTTAGGCAAGTGTTCTCAGGTAATCCTTAACATCACACACTAACTTGGGTAATTAGGAGCACACAGCAGCAACGAACCCGCCATGCCTTATCCTACTCCTTGTTCTTCTCCTAGGCGTGCTCCTTCTCCTATGCATGTTCCTTCAATAAGATCCTTTAATAAGAGTAGTATGACTGAATGAGAGTAGGAGTACTTTAATATCCTCTTGAAGCACTACTGCTTGAAGAGGATCCTTTAATTAATACAATAAATCTACTGAAACTACATGTGATCCTTTAATTAAAACTACAAATGCAAGCAAAACTACTAAAACTACTATGATCCTTTAATTAACTGGAAAATGTCATTTGGTTTTTATTAAAGGAAAAGTTTCATTTAGTTCCAGGAAGCAAATGATTGAACAACAAGTTGCAGTTACTTGGAGTAACAGTTGGTTTTAATTTACTTGGAGTAATGTCTAGAGCAAGAAGAGATAAGAGGGTACTCCAGTACTATAGCAAGCAATCCACTAGCATTACTCCAACAACACTACATCATCTTGTCACATTAGCATTACTCCAATAGTAGCAATCCACTAACATTACTCCAACAGTACTCAGACAAACACCACACCACAAGGAAGATGACCACATGAGCAAGATTCAACAAAAGAGCAAGCAAAAAAAAGTAAATTTTCAGTTATGGAAGCAATACTCCTACACTGCTGCAAAACTACTCCTGATGGAATGCAAATAATTGCCCATTAAATGGAGTACGACTACACTACCTTTTTATGAGAGTTACAAATTCTTCAGTGCCCCTTTATCTCATGCAAACTTCAGTACCTTCATTAGATAAGAAAGTGCTCTGCATATGAAGAAAGTGAACTAAATTTCAATGTTCACATAGTATAGAGAAGGAGGAAGTGAAGAAAGTGCTCTACATATGAAGAAAGTGCTCCAAACTTTAACAATAGCTATTGGAGTACTCCATTTTAAGCTATTGAAGCTACTCTAACTACTCCATTTTACTCTAACTACTCCATTTTGGAGTAAGTATCAGTAACAAAGATGCTACTCCAACTACTCTATCATTTTGGAGTATATGATATCATTTTATTAAATCAGAATTGAGATGGTCATTTTTATTCTGTAGCTACTTGATACGTCTCCGTCGTATCTACTTTTCCTAACGCTTTTCCTCTTGTTTTGGACTCTAATTTGCATGATTTTAATTAAACTAACCCCGGACTGACGCTGTTTGCAGCAGAACTACCATGGTGTTGTTTTTGTGCAAAAATAAAAGTTCTCGGAATGGAACGAAACTTTGCGAGGATTCTTTATACAATATATGAGAATTTCTGGAGCCAAGAACCACCGGAGGGGGGGGGACCTGGGTGGGCACAACCCACCAGGGCGCCCCCTCCAGGCGCGCCTAGGTGGGTTGTCCCCACCTGGTGGCCCCGCAGACCCTAAAACCGATGCTATAAAATCACATATTTCCAAAAAAAATCAGGGAGAAAGAATTATCACATTCCACGAGATGGGGTTGTCGTCACCTCCTATTCTTCAACGGGAGGCCAGATGTGGAGTCTGTTTGGAGCTCCGGAGAGGGGGATCTTCGATCTTCGTCATCACCAACCCTTCTCCATCGCTAATTCCATGACGCTCCCCACTGGGAGTGAGTAATTCCTTTGTAGGCCCGCTGGTCGGTGAGGAGTTGGATGAGATTCATCATGTAATTTAGTTAGTTTTATTAGGGCTTGATCCCTAGTATCCACTATGTTCTGAGATTGATGTTGCTATGACTTTGCCATGCTTAATGCTTGTCACTTTGGGCCCGAGTGCCATGATTTCAGATCTGAATCGTTTATGTTATCACAATTATATCCATGTTCTAGATTCTATCTTGCAAGTTATAGTCACCTACTACGTGTTCTGATCCGGCAACTCCGGAGTCACAATAGTCAGGACCACTCCCGGTGATGACCGTAGTTTGAGGAGTTCATTTATTCACCGTGTGTTAATGCTTTGTTCCGGTTCTCTATTAAAAGGAGGCCTTAATATCCCTTAGTTTCCAATAGGAACCCGCTGCCATAGGAGGGTAGGACAAAAGATGTCATGCAAGTTCTTTCCATCAGCACGTATGACAATTTACGAAATACATGCCTACATTATATTTATGAACTGGAGCTAGTGCCGTATCGCCTTAGGTTATGACTGTCACATGATGAATATCAGCCAACAAATCATCGATCCAATGCCTATGATTTTCCTACATATTGATCTTGCTAAGTTACTACTGCTGCTGTTACTATCGTCACTGCTACAAAACTATTGCCATCACTGTTACCGTTACTGTTGCTGCTACCACTACTATCAAATCTATCATATTACTGTGCTACTAATCACTTTGCTGCAGATAATTAATCTCCAGGTGTGGTTGAATTGACAACTCAGTTGCTAATACTTGCAAATATTCTTTGTCTCCCCTTGTGTCGAATCTATAAATTTGGGTTGAATACTCTACCCTCGAAAACTGTTGCGATCCCCTATATTTGTGGGTTATCAAGACCTTTTTCTGGCGCCGTTGCCGGGGAGCATAGCTATATTTGTTGAGTCACTTGGGATTATTATCAATTTATCACTATGAAGAATCTGAAGGATGCTAAGACCAAGATTTTCCCCTCTAAGATGAGGGGAGGTAAGGAACTGCCATCTAGCTCTGCTTTAGATTCACCTTATGTTATAAGTAAACTTGCAACACCACCACATGCTATTAATCCTGATATGTCGCAAGTTGTTGGTGATGCTACTTCTGCTATGAATGATACTTACGATGATGCTAGTACCTTGCTTGATGATGATGTGCCACTAGGTGATTTTCTTGATGAACAAATTGCTAGAGTAAGAGAGCATGATATTGTTGAAACTGATGATGAGCTTGAAACTAAAAATCTTGAAACACCTACTAGAACTAGCCCTCCTAAATATGAATTGCCAAAGGTACCGGAAGGTTATGTTATGGGTGAAGAGACTACTAGAGATATTCTTGCTTGTAAGAATAGAGATGATCTAGAGAAATTATTATGCATGTATAAAGAAAAATCTTTGAATGCTAGAATGAAATGTGACCCTAAGTTTGCTACTTCACCTATCTTTATTGATGATAAGGATTATGAATTCTTTGTTGACCCAGAGTTAATTACTTTGGTTGAATCCGATCCTTTTCATGGTTATGAAACTGAAACTGTTGTGGCACATCTTACTAAGTTGAATGACATAGCCACCCTTTTTGCTCATGACGAGAAAACTCGCTATTACTATATTCTCAAATTATTTCTGTTCTCATTAAAGAGTGATGCTAAAGCTTGGTACAATATTCTTGCTCCTGGTTGTGTGTGTAGTCCCCAGGATATGATTTATTACTTCTCTGAAAAATATTTCCCTGCTCATAAGAAACAAGCTGCCTTGCAGGAAATATTTAACTTTGTGCAAATTGAAGGAGAGAGTCTCCCACAAGCTTAGGGGCGGCTTCTCCAATTGCTTAATGCTTTGCCTGATCATCCTCTTAAGAAAAATGAAATACTTGATATCTTCTACAATGGACTAACCGATGCTTCTAGGGATTTCCTAGATAGTTGTGCTGGTTGTGTTTTCAGGGAACGAACTATTGGGCAAGCTGAAGAATTATTGAATAACATATTGAAAATTATGATGTGATGAGGACATCAATACCATTGTTACACCCACAGCCCCTACTGTTACATATACTGGACCAATTACCAGAGCTCGCGCACGCCAATTAAATTACCAGGTACTTTCGTTTCTTGGTAATGATTCTAATGTTCATGAGATTATGATGCTGCCTAAATTGGATACATTTGTTTTGCTTTCAAATGAAGGGCCTAGCTTGGAGAAGGATGAACATTGGAGCAAGAACACGCATGGAGTTGATGGCATGCGCAAGGGGATCAAGAACGGAGTTTCAATTGATGATTTCAGGACTTTGAAGCCGCCATAAGGAGTGCATGAAGCCTTGGACGAAATATACAAGATGCCACTTCATAATATTCGTCCATAGGCTATTCTAGGTGCTGCATCACCTTATTAATGGGCCAGGCCCATGTAATTTCGAAATACTTAAGTATAGGCTATTTTTAGAGTCCGTATGTGTGGGGAAACAAGAGTTAGGGTTGGTTTCGGACCCCACCCTCAAGGGCCACGAAATTCCCCTCCTCTTCCTCCATATATACAGCCCTTAGGGCGTCGTTTAGACTTTGGGGTTTTGTTTAGATTAAAAGTTCGCCATAGCTGCAACTTCGCGTACTTCGTTTGTGTCCAACGACCGGACCAAGACGTCACAGAACCCCACCTTGATCAATAAAGCTTTCATCTTATATTCGCAATATCCAGATTGCAATCTCAGTTTCTTGCTTGTTCTTCGTTTGCTCGCAGGAAACAGACCCTCGTGGTCAGGCTGATCGTGCTTCGGCGTGGTCAATAACCCTCGGAAGTTGGTTTAGCGATTGTTAAGGCGCGATGTCTCGCACGTTCGTAGTCGGATCGTCAAGGTCAACTCCCACAGAAAACGATAGCCACCATCTCATCGAAACATCGGGACACCTTAGCCTCTATCATGATGATTGGACTCTTCCTGAACCACCGCTTGAACCCACTCCGAAGAAGAGGGGTATCTTATATCTCAGTCCTGAAGATATGCAAGAGGCAAAGAAATCTATGAAGGAAAAAGGCATTAAAGCTGAGGATGTCAAAATTCTACCTCCTATTGAAGAAATACATGGGCTTGATACACCAACACCTCCTAAGGTGGTGGAGGTAAATTCTCTAATGAAATTCAATGATAATGACAATCCTCACAATATGCACCCTAGCAAATGTCTTTATGAGTTTGAAAATTATATTAGAAAACAAGATCACTTCAATGCAAATGTTCTGAAACAATTGAAATACAATTATGAAATTATTGCTCGCTTGAGTGACTTGTTATTTAGAATCTCAAATGATGTTAGAGGTCTGGGAAAGCATGCTTCTATGGTTCAAACTCAATTAGAACAAGTTGCTAAATCTCAAAAGGAGTTGCTTGACGAAATGAACAATAACATAAGTGACTTAGCTGTTAGAGTAGCAACTAGAGGAGGTAAAATAACTCCGAAACCACTTTATCCTAAGGGACACCCAAAAAGAATCGAACAAGACTCTCAAATAGCTACCACTGATGCACGTAGTCCTCCTAAAAAGAAAAAAGAAAAATGATAGGTCTTTGCATGCCTCTAGTGAAACTGAAGTAGAAAAACCTCCTGTTAAAGATAATGAAGTTTCTATCTCTGATGCTGAAACTCAACTTGGTAGTGAATACTCACCTTCTGATAATGAAAAAGATAATGATGAGGTTCATGAAGATACTCAACCAAATAATAAAGAACCAGACAATGATGTTGAGATAGAACCTGCAGTTGATCTTGATAACCCACAACCTAAGAATAAACGATATGATAAAAGAGACTTTGTTGCTAGAAAACATGGTAAGGAAAGAGAACCATGGGTTCAAAAACCTATGCCCTTTCCACCTAAGTCAACTAAGAAGAAAGATGATGAAGAATTTGAACGCTTTGCTGAAATGCAGAGGCAGTCTTTTGCGTACTCGCTTGTCTGATATCTTGAAAATGCCTCCTTATGCAAAGTACATGAAAGACATCATCACCAATAAGAGAAAAATACCGGAAGCTGAAATCTCCACCATGCTTGCTAATTATACTTTTAAAGATGGAGTACCTAAAAAACTTGGAGATCCGGGAGTACCAATGATGAGGACATCAATACCATTGTTACACCCACAGCCCCTACTGTTACATATACTGGACCAATTACTAGAGCTCGCGCACGCCAATTAAATTACCAGGTACTTTCGTTTCTTGGTAATGATTCTAATGTTCATGAGATTATGATGCTGCCTAAATTGGATACATTTGTTTTGCTTTCAAATGAAGGGCCTAGCTTGGAGAAGGATGAACATTGGAGCAAGAACACGCATGAAGTTGATGGCATGCGCAAGGGGATCAAGAACGGAGTTACAACTGATGATTTCAGGACTTTGAAGCCGCCATAAGGAGTGCATGAAGCCATGGACGAAATATACAAGATGCCACTTCATAATATTCGTCCATAGGCTATTCTAGGTGCTGCGTCACCTTATTAATGGGCCAGGCCCATGTAATTTCGAAATACTTAAGTATAGGCTATTTTTAGAGTCCGTATGTGTGGGGAAACAAGAGTTAGGGTTGGATTCGGACCCCACCCTCAAGGGCCACGAAATTCCCCTCTCTTCCTCCATATATACAGCCCTTAGGGCGTCGTTTAGATTTTGGGTTTTGTTTAGATTAAAAGTTCGCCATAGCTGCAACTTCGCGTACTTCGTTTGTGTCCAACGACCAGACCAAGACGTCACATAACCCCACCTTGATCAATAAAGCTTTCATCTTATATTCGTAATATCCAGATTGCAATCTCAGTTTCTTGCTTGTTCTTCGTTTGCTCGCAGGAAACAGGCCCTCGTGGTCAGGTTGATCGTGCTCCGGCGTGGTCAATAACCCCTCGGAAGTTGGTTTGGCGATTGCTAAGGCGCGACGTCTCGCACGTTCGTAGTCGGATCGTCAAGGTCGACTCCCACAGAAAACGATAGCCACCATCTCATCGAAACATCGGGACACCTTTGCCTCTATCAACCAACTATACCTTGCTCCATCAAAGGAAATTATGTGAAAACTGCTTTATGTGATTTGGGAGCTGGTGTTAGTGTTATGCCTTTATCTTTATGTAAAAGACTTGATTTGAATAAACTCACACCTACTGAAATATCTTTGCAAATGGCTGATAAATCAACTACCATACCTATCGGTATTTGTGAGGATGTGCCCATTGTTGTTGCTAATGTTACTATTTTGATTGACTTTATTATAATTGAGATGCCCGAGGACGACAACATGTCGATTATCCTTGGTAGACCCTTCTTGAATACTGCAGGGGCTGTTATTGATTGCAATAAAAGCAAGGTCACTTTCCATATCAATGGTAACGATCATACGGTGCACTTTCCGAAGAAACAATTCCAAGTGAATGGTATTAATGTTATTGATAAATCTCCGACAATCACTATTGGAAGTTTTCAACTACCTCTACCTTCTGCCAAAAAGAAATCTGAAATGCTTATTGTTGGGGACATTCATATCCCTGTTTAGGTAACTTAGTGATTTACAAAAGTTCTTTGGTTTCATGCTAATTGAAAGTGGTTGTTAATAAGACCTGATCAACCTTATTAATGGATCATTTTTGAGGGGTATGAAATTGATGAATTTAGTGAGCACTACCTTCTGTCCTTACCTTTTTGTTTTCTGTTTATTAGTTAAATAAAATAAAATGCCATGTTTTGTCTGTTTTCTGAGTTTACTGTGGAATAAAAAATGACCCAAAAATAAAAGTTATCAAAATGCCCTGAAAATTTAATTCGATTTTTTTGAATATTTAAATATTTTTGGTGCAAATAACATCACAGGGAGGTGCACCAAGTGGGCACAACCCACCTGGGCGCGCCAGGACCCCCAGGCGCGCCCTGGTGGGTTGTGGTCCCCACGTGGGTCCCCTCACTTATCTCTTCATACCACATCATCACCTACCTCCAGAAAAAATCACCATTGCTCTCTCTCTCTCTCTCTCTCGTGTTCTTGCTCTCAAACCCATGGATTTCGATCTCTTTGCTCGAAGCTCCGTTTCCGAAACTGTTTTGGGGGATTGTTGCTTGGTATGTGACTCCTTCGTTTGTCCAATTAGTTTTTGCTTTAGTGGGTATGGGGCCTACGGGACGCAGCCTGACAAGATCGTGAGGGCGCCTTCCCGACGAGGTAGAAGAGGTCGGGGATGGGGAGAATGTGATGTAGGGTAGAACCCTAATCGGCCGATCTTTCATGAAAGGAGCGGATCCCGCGATGAACACGAAGAACACGAGGGGGAAAATGAGGGGAATCACGAGAGAAACATTAAAACCAACAAGAATGATCACACATGTGCTAGATCCTCGAAACACAAAGAGATATACAAGATCCACGATCAACAAGGGACGATACAAAGGGTAACCGGTTCTTCTCCGTGAGGAGGTCTTGACGTCTTCTCTGTGAGGAGATCTTGAATCCAAGGTGTGATGAGGACATCAATACCATTGTTACACCCACAGCCCCTACTGTTACATATACTGGACCAATTACTAGAGCTCGCGCACGCCAATTAAACTACCAGGTACTTTCGTTTCTTGGTAATGATTCTAATGTTCATGAGATTATGATGCTGCCTAAATTGGATACATTAGTTTTGCTTACAAATGAAGGGCCTAGCTTGGAGAAGGATGAACATTGGAGCAAGAACACGCATGGAGTTGATGGCATGCGCAAGGGGATCAAGAACGGAGTTACAAGTGATGATTTCAGGACTTTGAAGCCGCCATAAGGAGTGCATGAAGCCTTGGACGAAATATACAAGATGCCACTTCATAATATTCGTCCATAGGCTATTCTAGGTGCTGCGTCACCTTATTAATGGGCCAGGCCCATATAATTTCGAAATACTTAAGTATAGGCTATTTTTAGAGTCCGTATGTGTGGGGAAACAAGAGTTAGGGTTGGTTTCGGACCCCACCCTCAAGGGCCACGAAATTCCCCCCCCTCTTCCTCCATATATACAGCCCTTAGGGCGTCGTTTAGACTTTGGGTTTTGTTTAGATTAAAAGTTCGCCATAGCTGCAACTTCGCGTACTTCGTTTGTGTCCAACGACCAGACCAAGACGTCACAGAACCCCACCTTGATCAATAAAGCTTTCATCTTATATTCGCAATATCCCGATTGCAATCTCAGTTTCTTGCTTGTTCTTCGTTTGCTCGCAGGAAACAGACCCTCGTGGTCAGGTTGATCGTGCTCCGGCGTGGTCAATAACCCTCGGAAGTTGGTTTAGCCATTGCTAAGGCGCGACGTCTCGCACGTTCGTAGTCGGATCGTCAAGGTCGACTCCCACAGAAAACGATAGCCACCATCTCATCGAAACATCGGGACACCTTAGCCTCTATCAAGTGGTATCAGATTTCCAGGTTGCTCGGTGAGATTTTACAGTTTTTCGTAGATTAGATCGAGTGTGTTCTTCATACCTACAGTGATAGAGGCGAGGGTGTCCCGATCTTTCGATGAGATGATAACTATCGATTTGGTGGAGATGACTTTGACGATCCGACTACAAACGTGCACGACGTTGCGCAGAAAACGATAGCCACCATCTCATCGAAACATCGGGACACCTTAGCCTCTATCAAGTGGTATCAGATTTTCAGGTTGCTCGGTGAGATTTTACAGTTTTTCGTAGATTAGATCGAGTCTGTTCTTCATACCTATAGTGATAGAGGCGAGGGTGTCCCGATCTTTCGATGAGATGATAACTATCGATTTGGTGGAGATGACTTTGACGATCCGACTACAAACGTGCACGACGTTGCGCCTTAGCAATCGCTAAACCAATCTCCTGAGGTTACTGACGATGCCGGAAGCACGGTCAGCCTGACCACGAAGGTCTATTCCTGCAAGCAATCGAAGAACGAGCAAGAATATGATAAAGCAATCTGAATATTGCAAATATATATGAGGTATTGATAATGGTGGGGATCCGTAAGCGGTCTTGGTCTGGTCGTTGGACACAAACGAAGTACACGAAGTTGCAATGGCTAACTTTTAACTAAACAAATCTCCAGGAAAAAGCTACTAGATGGATCTACTTATATACGAGCAAGGGGTGGCGGCCAAGGAGGTGGGAGGACGTCCCAAGGCAGCCTAAAACTAACCCTAGGTCGTACAAGGCTCATGGGCCCAAGTGGAGGTGATGCAACACCTTTGGGCTTGTAGTTTGACTCGGATTCTGCTGCAACGTCAGATTGTTTCGTCTGTAACTCAACGCTCCGGACGAATTTGAAGGTGAATCCAATTGGGTTGGAAAGAGCACGAAATCTAGTTTCCAACAAAAAAAAGAATCACCCAATTCGGAGTCCGTATGAAAACGTTGTTGGCGTTTTGAGTCAGGTATGTCTGTGCAGTCCGAATCTGAATCCAGAACGTGAAAGACTTGGACTCTATCTTCTCTTGGCCCAAAAGTGACGTGAGAGGACTTTTTGAACACAACATAAACTTCTCCTTTTGCCTTATCTTCATATGTGGATTGTACAAATGTCCCATACACCTGCAATTAGACAAAACACAAAAGTGTGTGAAGTATTTTTGTTCTGGATAACATAAATAGATTATTGAATAGTTTGCATTAGAAATCACCTGACAAATATGCATGTATGCAATATTTTTGGTCGTATCCACGGTATTCATGTTCTCATCATCCTCCCCTTTTTGAAAACAAAGCCGTCCTCGGCGTTGCTTAATCTGAAATGTGGCTAACAAACGAGACAAGGTGTACATGTTGTATATGTATATGTCATCCAATTTAACTTCCCTTGATTTTTGCACGTATGACACATGTATACATGAGTACCTTTCATAGTTCATAAAAACTAAAGCCAAAAAATTATCACAAGAAGTAGAAGGCATGAAAATATTAGAACTCAGTTTGCACATATAAGTGAAGCTCTTATTCATTTCAAAAGATTCGCAATGTTCATCATTAAACCATCCCAACTTTGGTGAATAAACCTTACTTGCATCAAATTTACATGCTACAACATGCTTAAATAAGCAAACATGCAATAAGTCATTGGACACAGAATCATCACCAAGATTGGAGGCCATATCAAAATGATTAAACATTAGTTCTTTTGCATCAACAGTTAATTCAATGGGTGCACTCAAAATTATTGATATTTCAGTTGTTTGATCACATGACGCATTCATGGCAGTAACAAGATTCTCTAAAATAGGTGGTGTGCTCAAATCAACAGGTAACTCAATACATGACGCATTCAAGTTAACTAGGCATGCATCATTCTCATGTGAAGTTATATCATCAATACCTTTACTGTTACCTTGTAGCAAAGATGTAGCTGATGTAGGTACAGACGTTGACAATGTACCATACCCTTGAGATGATGCCGCGCTCATAATCCGAGGTGCAATGATGGAGGAACCCACCGGCGGTGGCGAGCATGAACTGGAATAGTAGTTGTTGTAGTCACCTAATGCATCCTCCTTTATCTGTCTCTCAAAGGTACAAGCACGGACATACATACCAGTAATGCAACGAGGAATATACTGAAATCTTGCCTGAATATCATGGTTCAAACCACCAAAAAAGCTATTCATTGTATCATCCTCAGATTCTTCTATGTCACAATGATGCATATAAGATTTGAACTCTTGGTAGTAAGCATGAACAGTGTTACTGCCTTATTTTAATTGCTCCAATTTGCGACGCAATTCACGACGATAGTAAGGAGGAAAAAATTGTTGTCTCATTACAGCTTTCAAAACTTTCCAAGTTGTGGGTTGGTTATCAATGTTTTTCTTACAATGTACACTCCACCAAATAGAAGCAAAACCAGTAAATGCTCTAATGGTAGCTCGTACTCTCTCAAGTTCAGAAAAATCATGGTGACTAAAAACTTGTTCTACTTCAAGCTCCCAAGCTAGATAAATAGCAGGATTAAATCTACCCTCAAATGATGGTAAAGAGATAACCTGACCATATGCTTGTGTGTGTTGTCCCAACTCTCGTGATGGTGAAGATGTGTCCGTCGTCCAAGAACTTTTATCTCTGGAACCTGTCATGATTAGTAGAAACAAGAACCAAAATTCGAGAATAATGTTCCTATGAACTACTAGGATGTGGTTATAAAGTGCTCACAGTAAAGCAAATATCAATATCTTACAAGTTCTTACCATGCAGCAGGTGGTGAGAGGCAACTAGCGGTGTCAAATAACTCCGAAGATTGTGTAAAGCGATTGCCAGGGGAACATGCGTATACACGGTGTAGAAATATGTGGAGCTGGGTTGGCTAGATATGGTAGCAAAAGATTAGCAATAATCAATTCAGAGATGCAATGTTGAATAAACGTTCAACGACGGTACTATGCTGGTCCTAGGCTAGACCGAACTAGAGACGCGAGCCTAGAACACTAATGAGGTCACGTCGTAGCACAACTAGCATCAATGAAGGATACTAAGTAGCTCTGGACAGCAAGATATAAGTGAAGATCACAACGGCAGTAAAGATAATGATGTGAAACAACAGCCAAGCAGGATATATCAACAACTTTGTCTCCAACTTTCCTCTGAAAAAGTTTGTGCCGATTTTTTTTCAAGAATGGTATTGACTCAAGCTTTCAAACACAAAAGGAATCACTCAATTCCGAGTTGATATGAGGAGTCAAAAAATTCGAAAACTGTCCTGAAAAACTGGAATAAGCTGTGTTCATGAACTTCGGAGGGAAAAAAGACCTATTTAGAAGCCGATTTTGAGGTGCCAAATATTGAACAAGCTTCTTCAACTATTTAGATGCGGCTCGTCGCTAGCTTTCGTTTGAGTACTCGCGGAGGCAAAACGGACTTCGTATGAGGAAGTTATGCCTGTTTTACTGAACAGTGCACAAAACAGATTTCAATCCGAATTCAACTACGAGATTGAGTCTAAAAAGATTTGAATTTTTTTTTCTTCTCTCTTTTTTTCCTCACACTTTTTTTTCTTTCTCTTCTTTTTTTTCTCTGACTTTTTTTCTCTTTTTTTCTCTCGTTTTTTTTCTCTCTTTTTTTCTCCCTCTTTCCAAAACAAAATAGATAAGATGCAGATTGGATCAAGTGAAGATGTGAACGATCTCAACTATTATTATGACAATGAATGGTGGGTAGCACGTGGTGGAAATTGATGGATGGATGGTGGACAGCGGAAGAGATAATGATGCAGCGGTGGCGTGACTAATGTGAACAGAACTCGAAACTCTAAACGAACTAGACACTAAGACCAGCAACTCGACACGACGATGCAACCGATAATTCAACTATGAAAGCAATGAAAAGAAAATTGCAAAGGCTCAGACTGGCTTGGACCAAGGATGAATAGATCTAACTCTTTTTTGTGGCCTTTTCTTGGACAATAGGTAAGAAAATAAATCTAATCTAGGAAAACTGGAAATTCTCACCGAGCAACCTGAAAACTGATACCACTTGATAGAGGCGAGGGTGTCCCGATCTTTCGATGAGATGATAACTATCGATTTGGTGAAGATGACTTTGATGATCCGACTACAAACGTGCACGACGTTGCGCCTTAGCAATCGCTAAACCAATCTCCTGAGGTTACTGACGATGCCGGAAGCACGGTCAGCCTGACCACGAAGGTCTATTCCTACAAGCAATCGAAGAACGAGCAAGAATATGATAAAGCAATCTGAATATTGCAAATATATATGAGGTATTGATAATGGTGGGGATCCGTAAGCGGTCTTGGTCTGGTCGTTGGAAACAAACGAAGTACACGAAGTTGCAATGGCTAACTTTTAACTAAACAAATCCCCAGGAAAAAGCTACTAGATGGATCTACTTATATAGGAGCAAGGGGTGGCGGCCAAGGAGGTGGGAGGACGTCCCAAGGCAGCCTAAAACTAACCCTAGGTCGTACAAGGCTCATGGGCCCAAGTGGAGGTGATGCAACACCTTTGGGCTTGTAGTTTAACTCGGATTCTGCTGCAACATCAGATTGTTTCGTCTGTAACTCAACGCTCCGGATGAATTTGAAGGTGAATCCAATTGGGTTGGAAAGAGCACGAAATCTAGTTTCCAACAAAAAAAGAATCACCCAATTCGGAGTTCGTATGAAAAAGTTGTTGGCGTTTTGAGTCAGGTATGTCTGTGCAGTCCGAATCTGAATCCAGAACGTGAAAGACTTGGACTCTATCTTCTCTTGGCCCAAAAGTGACGTGAGAGAACTTTTTGAACACAACATAAACTTCTCCTTTTCCCTTATCTTCATATGTGGATTGTACAAATGTCCCATACACCTGCAATTAGACAAAACACAAAAGTGTGTGAAGTATTTTTGTTCTGGATAACATAAATAGATTATTGAATAGTTTGCATTAGAAATCACCTGACAAATATGCATGTATGCAATATTTTTGGTCGTATCCAAGGTAGTCATGTTCCTCATCAAGTATAAGAATCAATCATCATGTGTAATGCAAAGCATGGGTCGCGAATGCATGGCAAAGGCATAGTAATGAGCATATCATGCAAAGTGAACATGGCAAGATGGACATATAATAAATGGACAATAACCCATAGCTAAGTGAGGGACATGTAGAAGAAATGCGCGAAGTCTTTGCGCGAAGAGAGCGGTGGGAAAGACAATCCATGGGATCCCAAGTCATCATTGCTCTCTAGAGCTCGTTTTGTCAACTCATGGGATTGTTAGGTTGACAAGTATTCGTGGGTACCTTTGTCATTCCACTCATGTGGTGTAGGTGAGGTGGGAAAGACCTAATGGTGGTCATTTCATCTTGATGGAACCATGTGGGGGGTGCATCACATTCCACCATGGCCATCGTCTTGTCAAAGGTAGGACGAAGTCGTCGAGAATCACCGCTGTCATCATATAAGGGACCTAGCACCAAATGAGAAGACACAATAGAGGTAGAGGTCAAGTCGTTAGTGTTGAAAGTTGATGAGACATCAATACCATTGTTACACCCACAGCCCCTACTGTTACATATACTGGACCAATTACTAGAGCTCGCGCACGCCAATTAAACTACCAGGTACTTTCGTTTCTTGGTAATGATTCTAATGTTCATGAGATTATGATGCTGCCTAAATTGGATACATTAGTTTTGCTTACAAATGAAGGGCCTAGCTTGGAGAAGGATGAACATTGGAGCAAGAACACGCATGGAGTTGATGGCATGCGCAAGGGGATCAAGAACGGAGTTACAAGTGATGATTTCAGGACTTTGAAGCCGCCATAAGGAGTGCATGAAGCCTTGGACGAAATATACAAGATGCCACTTCATAATATTCGTCCATAGGCTATTCTAGGTGCCGCGTCACCTTATTAATGGGCCAGGCCCATATAATTTCGAAATACTTAAGTATAGGCTATTTTTAGAGTCCGTATGTGTGGGGAAACAAGAGTTAGGGTTGGTTTTGGACCCCACCCTCAAGGGCCACGAAATTCCCCCCCTCTTCCTCCATATATACAGCCCTTAGGGCGTCGTTTAGACTTTGGGTTTTGTTTAGATTAAAAGTTCGCCATAGCTGCAACTTCGCGTACTTCGATTGTGTCCAACGACCAGACCAAGACGTCACAGAACCCCACCTTGATCAATAAAGCTTTCATCTTATATTCGCAATATCCCGATTGCAATCTCAGTTTCTTGCTTGTTCCTCGTTTGCTCGCAGGAAACAGATCCTCGTGGTCAGGTTGATCGTGCTCCGGCGTGGTCAATAACCCTCGGAAGTTGGTTTAGCCATTGCTAAGGCGCGACGTCTCGCACGTTCGTAGTCGGATCGTCAAGGTCGACTCCCACAGAAAACGATAGCCACCATCTCATCGAAACATCGGGACACCTTAGCCTCTATCAAGGTGGATCTTCTCCGTAGAGGGGCCACAGTCTCTCTCGTGGAGTAGATCCGATATGGATGAGCGAAGCTCTATCTCTCAAATGAGCTATCACAACGCTGACCCTAACTAGGAGGAGGGGGAGTAGTATATATAGTCTAAGCCACAAAGGGGTAAGTGGCAAAGAGGGATACATGGGCCTTTGGCCCGACTCTGCGCGCAGGCAGGCGCCGGAGGTCCGGGCTAGGGGCCGGATGTCCAGCTGTTCGCGAGACGCCGGATGTCCGGGGCACTGGCCAGATGTCCAGCCTGGCGGTGGCCGAATCTGTTCTTCTCTGGATAGGCGTCGCCGGATTTCCGGGGTTGGTCGCCAGATGTCCAGGCGTTGCTGAGGTGCCGGATGTGATAGAGGCAAGGGTCCCGATCTTTCGATGAGATGATAACCATCGATTTGGTGGAGACGACTTTGACGATCCGACAACAAACGTGCACGACGTTGCGCCTTAGCAATCGCTAAACCAATCTCCTGAGGTTACTGACGATGCCGGAAGCACGGTCAGCCTGACCACGAAGGTCTATTCCTGCAAGCAATCGAAGAACGAGCAAGAATATGATAAAGCAATCTGAATATTGCAAACATATATGAGGTATTGATAATGGTGGGGATCCGTAAGCGGTCTTGGTCTGGTCGTTGGACCACCGCTGCCATATACCACAACCATATATCCACCACCAATCCGAGTTCTTCTCATATTAGGTTTGTTCTTGAGATCAATCTCAATTCCGATTCGTGTTTCCTTGCCTGCGTAGGTCTCGGAAAAAAAAAAGTCTGGAGACCCCCGGGCAGTTTTTAGGCCAAAATTTTCACGGGCAAAAATATTTTTTCCCTATCCTATTTTTAGGTTTTTCTGCGTCTTTTGAGCCACGTGCCATCATAGTGATTTTTTGTCGCACTTTTTCGTCGTCGCTGCCCTGATTTCCGAAAAAAAAAGTGAAAAAAAAATTCCATGCCCATCCTATCAGTTTGACGAGGGAAGAGTTTTGAGACACTCGCCATTATAGTAATTTTCCGCAAAAAAAAAGAGGAGCGCAAAAAAAAGAGCAAAAAAAAAGTTCCAGAGTGTGCTTTTCCCTTATTTACGTGCAGCGCCGTGATTTTGTTAGTGTTCTAGGCTCGCGTCTCTAGCACGGTCTAGCCTAGGACCAGCACAGTACCGTCGTTGAGCGTTTATTCAACTTTGCATCTCTGAATTGATTATTGCCGACCCTTTTTGCTACCATACTATAAGCCTTCCCAGCTCCACATACCTCTACGTCGTGCGTTTGACTCTCCCTGGCAATCGCTCTATCCAAGCTTTTGAGAGTTTTGACTACAACGGTTGCCGATCACCGCCTGCTGCTGGGTAAGAACTGGTAAGAATTTGAGATTTGCTTGACGGATTTGTGACACCCGCCACCACCACCTCTTGTTAGTATTCTGTAGGATCATATTCTTGTGTGTTTTCTATTGTTGCTAACCATGGCAGGATCACAAGCCGACGAGACTGACTGGGAGAACATGACGAATCAGGAGTTGCATGATAAATTTCAGCAAATGATGAATGGACAGGTGCAGGATGTGCTAAACAGATTTGAAGAGGCCATGGAGAAGATAGATGACATGGAGAAGACGTTCGAAACAAAGCTCGATAACAGGTTTAATGAATTGCTCGCGCGTCTTCCACCACCACCACCGGCTGCACCTAACGCACCTCTACAACAACGACGACTGCCTACACCTCGTGAAACAGCCCTCCGCCGAGTGAGCCGTCTCCCTCTTGCACCTGGCCAAACTGTTGGTGCTGCTGTTGCTACTTCTGTGGCTCCTGCTGCTGATGCGGAGGAGGATGATTTTGCTGGCGATTACGAGGATGAGGTTGATCAAAATCAGAACTACATGCCACCACCAGCACAGCAACCATCAGGTCGTCCACATGCAAATAATGGCAATGGTAGGGCTCACCCTCAGGTACGAGATCATGACCATCTCCCTAAACTAAAATTGAATATTCCACCATTTGAGGGTAGATATGTTCCTGATATATATCTTACTTGGGAGTTAGAAACTGAACAACGATTTACATGTTTACAATATCCCGAGGAGAGACGTGTTCCTGCTGCTGTTTGTGCATTCACTAGTTTTGCATGTGTTTGGTGGTCTGAGCATTGTAGATTATATCCCATTCCTGCTACTTGGGCTGCTTTGAAAACTGTTATGCGTACTCGTTGGGTTGCACCATATTATCAACGTGAATTACTTCAAAAATTGCAGCGCTTAAGACAGGGAAAAAATTCTGTAGAAGAATATTATCAGGAATTACAAACTGGCATGATTAGATGTGGTATTGTTGAGGAGAATGAAGCTATGCTTGCACCGTTTTATGGGTGGATTAAATAGAGAGATTCAGACGATTCTAGAGTATAAGGAGTATACTAATATCACTCGTTTATTCCATCTTGCTTGTAAAGCTGAACGTGAAGTGCAGGATCGACAGGCATTGGCGCGGACTAACTTTTCTGCAGGTCGACCTTCTTCATGGACACCACGTGCATCATCTACTTCCACACGTTCTGCTTCACCGGCGCCTCCGTCGGCTGCCACCACCAACCGTGATACAATGAAGCAGGCACAATCACCACTATCTGCCAAGAGCACACCTTCTGGGCCTGCAAAGAGCTCTTCTTCATCCATGGCATCAACAGGGCAAACACATGATATTATTTGTCGACGTTGCAAGGGTGGAGGTCATTATGCGAGAGAATGCCCATCTATGGCTTTTGTCACGGCCCCGGGCGGGCCTCTCCTGTTGTTTATCCTTGCCGCGACGGCCCGCCTGGCCGTCACGCTTCTTGCCGGACCCCTTAGCACCGTCTTGGCCCTTCTCCTTGTCCCGCCTCTCATATTCAGCCCTCTGCTTCTCAGCAAGGAGCTCAACCTGTCGGCAGTCTTGGAGAGCATGGCCTTTGGTGTGATGGATCTTGCAGTATCTCTTGTCGGAGTTTCCTGGCTTCTTGGCAACCGCCAAGGCCCGGCAGGCGACACATCCGGCAATTTCCTTGCCGGGGTCATCTGCCTTTGTTTTCTTGGTGGAGCCGGTGTCATCAGATCCCTCGACGGCAAGCACGGCTTTACCTTTGCGCTTCCTATTGCGGCGCCGGCCCTTCTTCGCCGGGGCGGCAGTATCTTCATCTCAGGAGTCGGTTTCCACGCCAGCGTCTTCGCCGGGGCACTTCCTTCCCTCTTCAGCCCGGGCACATCTGTCAGCAAGAACATAGAGTTCTGCTACATCTTTCACCTTGTTCATTGCCAGCTCTTCGCGCATCTTGCGGTTACGCACGTTCTGATGGAACGTGCCGATGATGGCGGCAGGGTGAACATCAGGGATATTGTACTGTATCCGGCTGAACCTCTGTATATACTTGCGGAGACTCTCGCCTCCCTTCTGGGGAATGACGTGCAGGTCGCTCACTTGGCCATGGGCTTGGTGGCCTCCAGTAAAGGCGCCCACAAACTCATGGCACAAATCCGACCAGGAGGAAATAGAGTCTACCGGCAAGTGCATCAACCATGACATGGCATTGGGTTTGAGAGCCAACAGAAAGTAATTCGCAAGCACCTTATCGTCGCGGGCTCCGGCAGCTTGCATCGCAATGGTGTAGATGCTGAGGAACTCGGACGGGTGGGTCTTGCCGCTATACTTTTCGCCCACGTCAGGTTTGAAGGTGCGGTGAGTGAGCCACTGGAACTCCCTCAGCTCACGAGTAAAAGCCGGACAGCCTACCTCGTAAGGTAGGCCTCCAGGGCTCTCCGGTGCCGGGTGGTTCACAGCAGGCCCTGCTCGCCTGTCTGACTGGTGGCGCGCTCCACGCCGGTGCTCGATAGTGGTTCGTGCGTCTTCATGCTCTCGTTCCCGAAGGACTTGGCGCTGGTCACAGTGGGTCCGCGGATCGGACGACGCTATGGAGATTTCATCGCCCGTAACGCGCGACGGGCTGGCGTCCGCGGTACCGGGCGAGGAGGAGGCGAGTGCACCGTAGTCGCGGCACCGCCTGCTTTCCTTCCACTGGTGCGTGGGACTCCGTCGGGGCGTCGACCCGGGGGCTCCACCGGACTCGGTTCGTCTTTGTTGGCCACCGCAACAAGGCTTCGGATAGTGGCTCTCCATTCATCGAGTTTCCCCGTAGTGGGAGGAAAATCGAGGAGTAACTGCGCGCACGCCCGGGCTTCTGCTGGCGTTGGTGGCAGCGAAACCTGCACGGATCGCGACGTGCTTCGACTTCTGACCATGTCAGAAGGAGCTCTATCACGACCCCGCGGTCGCATGCCATCTTCACCAGCGCCTCGGCGAGCGGGCAGGTCTTCTACCTCCCGGGAGTGGCGCTCGGGACTCTTCCCGCGGCAACGCCCGGGGTCTTCGGCATGATTACGCCGTTCGTCACGCGCCGCTTGAGAGGAGCGCGCCGTCGGCGCCGGTGTGGGAGTCTTGGAGGCCCTCGCATTGCTGTCGGGCGGGGTGGCAGCGATCCTGGAAGGCCCCGCGCCACCCGCGGAGGGCCTGGCTCCGTCTTTGGATTTGGCGGCGTGCGGCCCGTTACCAGGCGCACGAACATCGCCGCCTCCCAAACTCCGGCTGCTGGGACGGTGTTGGTGTTCGAGAACGGCACCCCGGGTCCTTTCTGCGACCGGTCCGCTGCTCGCCCGCGTCAGGACGGGATGTCCGGCTTCCGACGGGCCAACCGCCACCGTCGTCTTCTTCTTGGGCGCCATGACGATGAAGAAGTGTCGACCTAACTGCTAAAGCCGATTCTCACAACTACGCCCACTACCTGGCGCGCCAAAGATGTCGGTGGGAACGACACCTATGGGATCACAAGAATCCCTACTACGGTTGCGGGGCGCGGGGTCGTGAGAAGAGCGGATCAAATAGATAGCACACGGTTCGTTTATCCAGGTTCGGTCCGCGAGGATGCGTAAAACCCTACTCCTGCTTTGCTGGATTGTATATCTGTGTTCTTGAGCTAGCTATGGGGCGTGAGGAGCTCCAAAAAGCCGAATCCTCCTCCTGGTCGCCTCGGGCCTCCTTTTATAGGAAAGGGGTTGCCACAGTGGCACACAGGAGGTGGAAAGGGTACAGTGATGTGAGGTTATCCCTCGCATTACATGACAAGGAGCATTTAATGCGTCTTGCCCAGGTGTCCTTGCTTTATCGGGGATGGGGGAGAGCCCTGTCTTGTCCGTCGCCGCTCCCTCTCATGTCGACACGCGCCCTGGCCAGCGGCGCCCGCGGTGCCATGTAGGCAGGCAGGCAACTGAGGTGGCGCAGTGGTGGGTCTCCATAAAGATCCACATGCCGCCACGCAGGTGCCTGCCCAGCTGGTTGGGTCGGCAGCTGCATGCGAACAACGGTGGAGGATTGACTGGCGTGGGCCTGATGGTGGCCCTACGGGTGTTCTTGGCAAGGGCCTTGCCGGGGCCCCAGCAAGGGTCTTGCCGCGGCGCCTGCTGTCATCCCCGGCAAGGCTCTTGCCGGGGGCCTTGTGGTCCTCCTTGGCTGGGATCCCGCCAAGGATCATCATCTTCTAAAGGGTGTATCTGATCTTGAATGTCTTCACAAAGATCTGCATGCCACCATGGGGATGTCTCCCGAATCCTTGCCCCATGGGGGCCGTGGACTCAAGGGTGACTCACTCCGTAGGTGTGGGGCGAGCTGCCACGGCAAGGGTCTTGCCGGGTTTGCTAAAACCACCTCCCGGCAAGGATCTTGCCGGGGGGGTCCGCTTCGTCCCCTTTGCTCTTTGTGGTCTTGGTCTTGGCGTCGTTCTGCTTCTCCTGAGCTTCGGCCTTACCTTGGCTCACCTCCCTTGCCTTGCTCAGTGTGGTGGTGCCCGTGGCTCAGACTGCCCGTGCACAGTTATAGGGGTACAAAAAGTGTACCCCTCTTTTTGTACACCGACAAGGACAACGATTAATAATTTCAACCAACCGTTCAAAACATAATTCAATAAAATTTCCCATATTTTATGGGAACCTAAATATTTTTATCCCGAAATTTCTAGTCAGATTAAATACAATTTCAATATAAATTTGTATTACGTAAAAATTCCAACAAAACATTGCGCGCGCAAAAATTAATGAAATTAAAATTTTCAAAATCAAAAAAATAAAAACTAATTACGTGTTTGGTGCATTTTTTATAGTTACTTCCAGTTTTTATAAAGGGGGGGGGGGCTTTAGTGCCGAAACTTTAGTGCCGGTTCCTAAACCGGCACTAAAGGGCCTTACGAACCGGTGCTATTGCCCGGTTCTGCACTAGTGGTGATGTCAGGAAACCAGGAGGAAGCAAAAAATATTATAGTTGTATATAATAAGGAGGCACTTGCGTACGTGCGGCTATGGCCCTGGTGGGTCCCCACTGTCATTCTCTCCAAGTAAAGTCATCTCCTCATTCCTCATGTTCGTTGACCATGTTGACAACACGAGACGGCGGCGCCACGGCGAGCGCAACATCTCGAAGGATGACGGAGAGGGCCATGCGGGCCCTGCAGATGGTTTGATACAGCGCCCGCTGCTCATTCGGGAAACCAGGATCATAGGGCCACATGTCCGCGATGGCATGGTCATTCGCTTGTTCACCGGTGCTCGTTGAGGAGACGGAGGTTACAGCACAAGTCCTCCTGCGCTGGTAGCTCTTCCGCCATTAGGGCGTCGAAGTGCGGCCGCACCTGCTCTATGGTGAACACGGGATGAACCGGCTTGGACAGTGGCGCCGGCTCCTGGTCGGAAGCTACGTCCATCGTCTGATTGTCGACGCTCAGCTCGGCGAGCTCGCTGGCAAGCCAGCATGTCCAGCAGCTGCTGGACCAACCCGCTGGCTGCCGTGGCCCACCCAGACCGCTTCCCTCGCCCGCACGCGCTTTTCGCCCAAAACGGTCAGCGTCGCCCGCCCCACTTCTCGGTGCAGGTGATTGCTCCGCCTTCAAACGACACAAGTGTCGTCCATCCGTCTGCCGCCCACATTAATGATACGCGGTTGCCGAGGCGGCTACTCCGACGCCACATGTCCATCCCTCCGCCGCCCACCATTGCTATATAAACTGTTGCGCCGGCCATAGCCGCAGTCATCTGCCTCCGTTCCCTTTCTCTTGTCCACACCACTACTGCCCATGATGGCTTCATCGCGCTCCAGCGCTCTACAGGACGGGCGGACGACAGACCACAAGTGTCGTCCGTCCGTCTACCGCCCACATTAATGATACACGGTTGCTGAGGCGGCTACTCCGGCGCCACACGTCCGTCCCTCCGCCGCCCACCATTGCTATATAAACTGTTGCGCCGGCCATAGCCGCAGTCATCTGCCTCCGTTCCCTTTATCCTGTCCACACCACTACTACCCACCATGGCTTCATCGCGCTCCAGTGCTCTTCAGGACGGGCGGACGACAGACCACAAGGAGATGGCAGCCATTGCTGCCGACTGGCTGGCCGGCAGGCAACCGGAGGACGACGACTGTAATGCCCCGGACGCACCTGCCGGTGGTTGTTACTCCTGGCGGGATCTAGACTGGCCCCACAGATCAATACTAGTCTTTTCTGCGCACTTTGTCCTCACTCGTGCGCACCCGTGAGCAACTTCCCGGTTGGTCACCCATCCTGAAACTACTCCAAGCTGAGCACGCTTAACTTTGGAGTTCTGTCAGAATGGGCTCCCAGAAAAGAAGGAATTCCTTATTGATATGACTAGTCTATCATCCCTAATAAGCCAGGCTATCACAAACACCCCTACTCAGAGGAACTGATGTCCTCGTCGGGCCACAGAAACGTTCCCTCTTGGCACATACATCTGTGCTTCCAGTCCGGTACATGTGCCATGCCGTGTGCCACGACGGGTCACAAACGTCATGAACAACATGACCGCAAACATCCGTATAACCGTGAGGGTCGGCTCTGATACCAACTTGTAACGCCCCGGACACACCCGCTGGTGGTCGTTACTCCTGGCGGGATCTAGATGGGCCCCACAGATCAATACTAGTCTTTTCTGCACACTTTGTCCTCACTCGTGCGCACCCGGGAGCAACTTCCTAGTCGGTCACCCATCCTGAAACTACTCCAAGTTGAGCACGCTTAACTTTGGAGTTCTGTCAGAATGGGCTCCCGAAAAAGAAGGAATTCCTTATTGATATGAGTAGTCTATCATCCCTAATAAGCCAGGCTATCACAACGACGTCCCAATGGATACCACGGTAGTCGACGATGCGACGCCAACCCCCTCCTCCGTGCCATCCTCGCCGGTGCATTGCACCATGACCAAAGGCGAGGCTCGTGCCCAATACATGGACACGGTGAGGCAGAAGCATGAGGAGCAGTTCCGGGAGGCGCAGGCCGATGCCGCCTACAACCACCATCTCCTCCAGGAGCACCTGCAGGCGGAGGAGCAGATCGCCGCGGAGCAGGCAGAGCAGGAGGCGCTGCTCGACTCATACCGCTCCGCCCGCGAGGGTCGCCTCGAGCGCTGGCGGTATCGCATGCGGGTGGCGGAGGTTGTGGCCGCCTACAAAGAGGGCGATGAAGCGGGTGAGGCGCTGTTTGGCAAGACCGAGGACGAGGCAGAGGACAATGTCGGCTCCGACGAGTCCCCGCTCCGCTGGCGTCGATGAGGCCCTGCTCCGCCGAGGCCCCGTGGCACCAACAACGAGGCAGAGGACACCGCAGGCTCCGCCGAGGCCTCGCCCCGCCAGCACCGAGGCAGAGGACCTCGCCGGCTTCGGTGAGGCCCTACTCCGCTGAGGCTCCGCCCCGCCAACAACAAGGCAGAGGACACCGCCGGCTCAGCCGAGGCCCCACCCTGCCGGCAACGAGGGGGAGGAGTTCCGCTGCTCCGTCGAGGCGCCACCCCGCCGGCAATGAGATAGAGGACATCGCCGGCTCCGTCGAGGCCCCTCCCCGCTGCCAACGAGGCCGCGCCACACAGAAAACGATGAAGAGTAGAACACAGTAGGTCGCCGCTGCTCAGGTCCAAGTAAGGCCGCTGCTGGTACCCTCCGGTTGAAGCCAAGCTAGGCAAGTTAACCATTGACAGCCGATTAGCTTCTTGGCGGCGACATGGAGTCGGAGAGCTATGTTGTAGAAGGACGCTGCTTCAGTTACTTAACTGCTAGTGCAGTTGGGTCACTAACACATGGGCCAACAGGCATCTGGGCCACATGTCAGTTACACAACTACACCTGCAGTTGAGTCACTGAAGCTTAGTCCACTGGAGAATAAGCTTCTGTTCGGCCCAGCCGGACACAGGTGGGTAGATTCGGTTAATTAATTATACCTCCAGCGCACCCCTTTTTAGTTGACGAATGTATGAAATGTAATGAAATCTGGCATGTTTATATGAAATCCGACCGTGTATGAATGAATTTAGTTTGATTAGTTCGAATTGTTGTATCACTGGTATTGGATGAACATGCAAAACAATACGTACTAGGATTATTCCCAGGGTGATCACCTCGTTTGCAGCAGTTTCACATGTACTCCATCCGGTCCTTTTTAGTCTGTATACAAGTTTTGTCTGTAGTCAAAGTATCTTTACTTTGACCACTCTTTTAGAAAAAAGTATGAACATTCACAATGTAAATCAACTGACTTGAAAGAAATCTAATATGCAAAGTAAAAAGGAACAGATGGAGTACAAAGAGTTTGAGCTGCTTTTTAGTGTTCATGTACATTGCAATCAAACACACAGGCCTGGCAATTCATAGAGAACATTCAAAACAATCAATGATTATGCATCTCAGTGATTCACATGTCAGAGCCAATATTTACTTCACAGCTAAACAATAAAGAAAAATCGATCGATGTTGCTGATAGCAAAGGGCGTCCCATTTGAAAATATCAAACGCATGTCTTCTTGCTAACATCAATGAGCAAAATTTGACAAGGTTGTCCCATTCCAGAATGTCAAATGCGTGTTGCTTTGCGTACATCAATGACCAAACTTTGACAAGGTTTTCCCATTCCAAAATATCAAATGCCTACGATTGTGGAATGGCCAAGGATTGCCATCAGTTTGCATTGACATGGCACCTCGTGCTAAATAAACCAGCTGTGCTTTTTGTGCAGTTCCACCAAAATCAACCAAATTCACGCGTAGCTTGTATGATTTCGCCTTTATATGTTACAACGCCTTGAACATATCGGCACCTCCTTTTTTGTGGTGGAAATGAATGATTCGATGTATCCATGAACATTTTGTGCAGTTCCCATTGAAACCAAGCTGAGCACGCCTGTTTGCACAAATACAAAATAAGTGATTAGTATAAAGCAAACTGTACTATAAATTGACAGTTTAAGCAGGCACCAACATGGTCCATGTAGAGCACACTTTAAAAAAATGGAACTCACCGGAAAGAATCCTAGAACAACAATGTACTTGCGCATCACAGCAAAAAAAGATGGAGATCTTTCAGTCCCTCTGAGCTGAAGTTGGTTTAGTCTTGTGGGGAGTAATGTAACCATCCTTCAACTGCTCCTTCTGATGAGAAGATAGACAGGGCTTCTTCATCCTGGCATAATCGGAACTAGTCACTTCGCATACTCCATATTCTTCTTCAGAGGAGGATGATCCTGTTGTGCAAAGACAAGAGGACAACTAAATGCTAGCATCCATGTTTGCTCGAAAAAAAGGAAAGGAAATATTTAAAACAGCATAGATGAAGCACTTCTCAACGACAATACCACTTTCTCATGACAGTATCTCAATAGTAGCAGAACACCAATAGAGATGACAAAGCTCAATCATATGGATGAAATCCATGGGGAGTTACAACCTTTGTTAGGAGGCTTATTGTGTAGAGCATACAGATCAAGTACTTCTCCGGAACCATTTGTTGTTATCTACTATGGTTGCCATGCTTACTATATACTCCTTGATTAGTTTAATGTTTCCAACATCTTCTTGTGCAGTTCCACTAAAATATATGGTATCTTCAAAGAAGATCCCTATTTGCACAAGTAGATATAATTACATATTACATTAATAGTGGCATCAAATCAGTGGCAAAACAATTGCTCGTTCCAGCCATAGCAATAAATTAAGATGCAAAACTATATCATTACTTGTGTCATCACAGTTCCAGTGCTTCATTACAGCATCGGGAGTTGATTTTTGTTTTTCTTCCGCTTGTTCTTCCCCTTCATCACTTGATTCAATAACATGCAAGCTTCGCCTTCAACGTAAGATTTGGCATGTCAATTGGGGAGCACAAGTATATCACTAAATAACAACATTAATTTTCTAATGAAAGTGGCAAAATACAGGCCAAAAGTTGTGCAATATCCTTATCTTACCTCAATGGGATATTACGGTGCACATACAGATTGGAAGTCTTGTCTTCATTTGTGCAGTTCGCTAAAATCAAGCAACATTACCGTACAAGTAGCACAACATATGAAAGCACACTGCACAATCATGTGAAAGAAGGCTAGTACGGACCTCTCATGACGCGGAATTCAAACAACTCACAAGAAGAAGATCTGAACCAAATTTGCCAACACGGATAGGAAATAAGATCTCCTCTTGTGCAGTTCCACTAAGATCAAGCAATCAAGCAACGATGTCTGTGTGACATTTTGGTTGAACTGTACAAAACACTCTTAAAATAGAAGTGTTTTGTGCAGTGCAACAAAAGGTCACAATAACAACGAGGTGAAGTAGATAACCCTGTTTACACAGAGGTGCAAAGGAAACAACAACTGGTCAATAATGGTGGATGACACAGAAGCCAACAAAAAGAAGCATCTAACTTATCTAATTGGGAAAGAAAGCAAGACAGTAGCATTTCTCAAACGGTGGCATTGATTCATATTAACAAAGATTATATTAACAATAAAATTTGTTAAACATGTAATTTGCTTTTAACTGTGGCATTGCATCAATTTTCCAGCGGCATTATTAGAGGGTGTTTGTTTACGCAGACTTTTTGGTGTAGGGACTAAAAAAAGTCCCTTTCAATCCCATCTAAACCAAACAGGAGGGACTTTTAGGGACTAAAAGTGGGCATTTGGGACTTAAGAAAGAAGACCCCAAGGGAGAGTCTTTTTGGGACTTTTTCCAACAGTTACCCCTGCCCCGCATTACACCTTATCTCTATTAGTTCATTACTAGGGGTAACATGGTCTTTTAGCATGTCATTTGATAACCTCTAGTCCATGTATAGTCCTTGGAACCAAGAAGGTGGGGACTAGGGACTTTTTAGTTGGGACTAAAAAAGATACTAGGACTTTTTACCCAAACAGGGCCTTAGATTAACAACAGCTAAAGAGTTGCACGGGACAATGGACTCACCATCACCATGTGCATCTACCGATGTATGAAGGGGTGATGCACAGTCTGTTGCAACAAAGAACAAACAACCATGGAGTATATTTGTGTTGGTCCTAGTTTTGTTATCTTTACACACCTTTCCCTATGTGAGCGCAGCAACTTCTAGTCCTGTTGAAACTCTACAGCCTTGTCCCCCAAAACAAAAAGATCAGTTTGTTATAGATGTGCATACTGCGTTTGTCATTGTTTTGCCTTTTCGACCAACATAGGTGCTGGATAGCCAGTCTGTATTAGTACTTTCCCCCTTCCTTTCCTCTTTGAACCACGTCCTAGATTCATGCTATAAAACTTTCCCCACCACTTTCCCCCTTCCTTTCCTCTTTGAACCACGTCCTAGATTCATGCTATACAACTTTCCCCACTACTTCCCCCCTTCCTTTCCTTTTTGAACCACATCCTAGATTCATGCGATACAACTTTCCCCACTACTTTCCCCCCATTCCTTTCCACTTTGAACCACGTCCTAGATTCATGCTATACAACTTTCCCCACTACTTTCCTGTTTGATCCAACACCAAGATTCGAGTGCAGAAGCAGAAAAAGCCCACATGCAGCTAGAGCAATGCATGTGGAATTAAGTAAATTATACCTTAAGGTTCTTGGGGTGTGGTTTGGTGGGCGACCGGAGGCCATTCTGCCCACACTATGTACGGCAGTGAGGAAGAAGGGGTCGGAAGGCCCTCCCGCGTCGCCGCTGGGTGAAAGAGAACAACTGTGCCAGTAGTGGATTCCCTCCCTCGCCGACGGCGACAGCATTAAGCCTCCTTCCCTTCCCAGCAGACGGATCCTGCCAGCTCTTTGACCAGCAGTGAGGGGAGAGAGAGAGGCTAACGAAGTCTTGTTTAGATCTGGAGAGGGTGAGAGAGTGTGAAGAGAGCAACTACAAGCGCTGAGGCTCCAACGTGTATATATATAGTGGAGAGAGAGTGTGAAGAGTGCAAACCCTAGAAAACAAGAAAGAAGTCGAACAAAAACAAAATTATGCTCAAGTGTGGTTATCGAACCCGAGACCTCTAGTTTGATGAGCGAACAGGCTAACCAGCTACACCACCCTCATGTTATCTTTAACGAGAGGAAAGTAACCTTTTATACATTCCCGCATTCGTGTGACAAGCATGCCGTATTTTTTTGCGTGGGAGTCATTGGGATTTAAATCATAATTGTGTCATGTGGCTTCGGTGGTAAGGTCTTTTGGGATTTAAAGCAGTGTTAGTACTACAGAAATAATGCAGCCTTAGTCACCTTACCTCTCTCCACGTAGTACGTTGGGTCCCACTAGTCAGAGGGTGAAACAAACAAATTAATAAGAAAAATGTTAGTATGCGAAATACAAATTAATATAATTTTTGTGACATGCATGAACATTTTGTTAGTTCAATCTATGGTCAAAATTTGACACGAAATACAATGGGGACCAATAAATGAGGACGGAGGTAGTACGCGAAGTTTGTCGTCGGAAGCGAGCCGATCTGGCTCTCCTGAGCTAGCAAGGTTTTTCTAGCCCACCCAAGCTAGCTGGCCCACAAAAGCTAACATATTTTAACAGTTCCAAACGCCTAACCTAGCCCGGCTAGGCTATAAACTGTTCTTGCTAAGGTCCAAATGCTCCCTAAGTAACTCGCACGATATTCCTAATCTATGAACCTGTGTGTGTGTGTGTGCGTGTGTGTGTGTGTGTGTTTAACAGCATATGTGTGTTAGAGAGAGCGACACATCGACCTACTCCTATAGAGAGATGGTGTGTAGTGTATGATTTAACCATGAGAGTCAGTGCATCCTCTCGTTTCCGGGCGTCCGGTCGGGACAGGCGGACCGCTGCCACGCCTGCTCCTGACCAGCCTGGCCCACCCAAAGCCCCTCCATCGCCCACGCGCGCTTCCCTCCCGAAACGGTCAGCGCCGCTCCAAAGAATCGGTGCCGCATTCATGCCCGAGCAGAGCGGACGCGACCTCTCACTGGCGCCTGCCTTGAAGAGAGAAGCGGATTCAAGAGTGATGGTTCCTTCGTCCGTCCAACTTACTGCTGGGTCTATGTGATCTGACGGCTCATTGGTCATTATTACTGAGGTGGTAGGACTGCTGGATGTCCCACGCTTTCGGCTAAAGGAGGTACTACTAGATTACAATTTTCTCCATTCTTACAACGGAGGAGTGCGAGAGTAGTGAAAACACGCAGGCTCAGTGATGACATGGCCCACCTCACATTATCACCATATTTTCTGGACACCGTGCGACACCTAACTCTTTACATAGTACTCCCTCCGTTCCTAAATACTATAAGTCTTTTGAGACATTTCAAATGGAATACAGCATATAGATGTATGTAGACATATTTTAGAGTGTAGACTCACTCATTTTACTCCATATGTGGTCACTTGGTGGAATCTCTAGAAAGACTTATATTTGGGAACGGAGAGAGTACTAGTATAGTACATACTGTACTTTATCAGCGAGATAAATTTGTATAATTCTATGAAGCTTCCAGCTTCCACCTTTCTCTATGTTTGACTGAGGAGGCAGCCATCATTTCACTCCTCGTTGAATATCCATCCGCTGCTACCTCCGCGAATAAATAAAAATCCGCTTCTACCTCCGTAGCATGGTTAATAATATAGCCATGTCAATCACGACATAGAAATATCATTCACTGATACAATAGGGCTGGATCTAAGGCTGGTGATTTTTTTACTTTGTCTCTTTCTCTTTTTGTCTCATTTACTCATTTTACATAGGAGCACGTGTAGAGGATGGCTATTCCTTTCGATGGGACCTCTTCGTGGGGTTTAAGACTAAGGCTGGTCATAGTGGGGAGTAACTTAGACTAGTAACATGCTTTTGTTACTAGTCCATGTTACTACCTTCATAATGGGTAGTACCTTCATAATGGGTAGTAACATATAGATGGTAACATACAAACCTTCATTAATTGAGACATAGACTCATTTGACCTCGGGGTGTGTTATGTTACAGTAACATATTATGTTACCACAAGCATCTCTTCCCTCATTAACTCCATGCCACATAAGCAATTTTTTCTCGGGATGTGTCATGTTACTACATAAGTTACTCCCAATATGACTAGCCTAAGCAGCTCCAAATTATGCCCGTTGCCCACCACTCTGAATCGTGCAATCTATAATAGGGAGTAGTCCCATTGCAACAATGAGGTCCACTAGGTCTAGCACGTCCTGTAAGAAGAGACTGTCACGCAAAACATACATCTTGTTGCCTTCTTCCTCGTACAGTACATACCACTGGTACATACTACTAGTACTACTACTACTCGTTCTCTTATAAACCTTGCGCTTGGCATCCCCAAAATATTAACCTTGCGATTGGCTCTTCGCCTCTTCGGGAAGTCGAGCAATAATGGTACTGCAGTATATATCATTCTGGCTATATGAGACCGAATGAATTGCTGCACGTCCACCACGTGGGCGAGGGAGAGTGCGTACTATTACATCTGTTTCAATATTGACTACATACGGAGCAAAATGAATGAATCTACACTCTAAAATACGTCTATATACATCAGTGCTTGGAGTGTGTACTAGTAGTTCATACTGAAATCTACGAAAGGACATATATTCCAAACAACATGATAATCTCTCTAACCAAGGTAGGGACGAGGAGTAAACGGAGGGAGTAGTAAAATTTTCTCCTCGTCCTGCGAGCCACCGCGCATGTGGGCGAGGGAGACGGCATACTAAGCAAGCTTCTCCTCGTTCTGTGAGTTGACGGGACACATCAAAAGTAATATGCACAGAGCATCCCGAGTGTATAGAGCATTGCCTCTAAGGTAGGCCCCACATGGTTTGCCTCTCTTTTAACATAACGCGTCAAGTCCCAATTTGTTTGTTCACCCGTGGTAGACGATCCTCCATCAAGTGGACAACCAGTACACGTGTCAAATTACCACATGGGCTGCCTTTTCGTACAGAAATGAGCTCCACCGTGTACCCACGCGGGTGTGGTTTCGAAAGAGACGGGGGTACGTGTGCCGTGCATGCACCTATTCTCTTTGTGCATGTCCCCCACCTACGTGGGGGGTGTGACAGAGATACAAATCTAGACAGATGGCGTGTGCGTTCGTGAGTGTTTTTTGTTTGGGGGGTGATTTCATGAATGTATTTGTGGGAATATGTGTCGATGACATCTCAAACAAAAATTTGACACATGCAATGTGTGTGAAATAGAGGCCTATCGATAGCATATATAGAGGGGGAGATCCATGATAAGAGAGGGAGGGGTCATAGATATCGATAGAGTCGAAGAGAGGATCAAGTGGGTGGGTGCGAGATGAGCCATCAAAATTGTGTGTGTGCAAGTCAATATGGCGACTAACCTACCAGAACGTCGGAGGGCACATGGCAAGTTTGTGTGTGGCAGGGAGACATTACTAGAGCGCTTGATGTATCAGTGTGTGTGTGGGGGGGGGGGGGCAGAGGCCTAAACTAGAGAGGTAGAACGACTCGTATATGTGTTGAGAAGGAGAGACCCAGCTATGTCTTGAGGAAGATCAGTCGACATCCATACATAACTGAAGGACGGGAAATAGGTTGGACAGAGAGAGAGAGATAGGAGAGAGAGGGGGGAGAGGGGTAGAGTGCTGGATGGGTGATAGAGTTGCTTCTCGAAGATGGTGGGAGAGGCCTACTAGACAAACTGAGGGTAGAACTGCAATATTATCAATAAGAGTGGGGATGTGGTTCCGTGTGTGCCTGTGCGTGATAGATGTGTCGGGATGCATGCATGGATGATGAAGGGGAACCATGTGTTTGGTAAGCAAACCTAACTAGATCGGTAGATCAATTGTTGTTTGTCGGAGGAAGGGAGAGACATAATGATATAGGCAAAGGTGTCCCATCTTTCGATGAGATGGTGGCTATCATTTTGGAGGAAGTCGACTTTGACGATCCGACTATGAACATGCGAGGACGTCGCGTCTTAGCAATCGCTTAACCAACTCCGAGAGGTTATTGACCATGCCGGAGCACGATCAACCTGACCATGAAGGTCTGTTTCCTGCAGGCAAACAAAGAACAAGCAAGAAACTAAGATTGCACTCTGGATATTGCGAATATAAGAGGAAAGCTTTATTGATCAAGGTGGAGTTCTGTGACGCCTTTGTCTGGTTATTGAACACAAATGAAGTACGCGAAGTTGCAGCTATGGTGAACTTTAATCTAAACAAAACCCAAAGTCTAAAGGATGCCCTAAGGGCTGTATATATGGAGGAGAGAGGGGGGAATTTCGTGGCCCTTGGAGGAGGGGTCCGAAACCAACCCTAACGATTGTTTCCCCACACATACGGACTCTGAAAACAACCTATAATCAAGTATTTCGAAATTACATGGGTCTGCCCAAAAATAAGGTGACGCAGCACCTAGAATAGCCTCTAGACGAAATTTATGAAATGGCATCATGTATATTTCGTCCAATGCTTCATGCACTCATTATGGTGGCTTCAAAGTCCTAGAATCATCACTTGTAAATCCATTCTTGTCCCCATGCGCACGCCATCATCTCCATGCTTGAACTTGCTCCAAGGTCCATCTTTCTTGTCCAAGCTAGGCCCTTCATTTGTAAGCAAAACATATGTATCCAATTTAGGCAGCATCATATTATCATGAACATTAGAATCGTTACCAAGAAACGAAAGTACCTGGTAATTTAATTGGCGTGCGCGAGCTCTAGTAATTAGTCCAGTATGTATAGCAGCAGGGGCTGTGGGTGTAACAATGGTATTCATGTCCTCATCATCCTCCCCTTCTTGAAATGAAGTTGTCCTCGACGGAAGCTCATCTTCCTCACCCAAATAAGGCTTCAAATCTGCAATGTTAAAAGTGGGACTAACTCCAAAATCTGCAAGCAGCTCTAGTTTATATGCATTATCATTCATTTTCTCTAACACCTTAAAAGGACCATCAGCACGTGGCATTAGCTTTGATTTGCACAAATTAGGAAATCTATCCTTACGCAAATGTAACAAAACAAGATATCCAGGTGCAAACACAACATGTTTTCTACCCTTATCTCCAGCAAGTTTATATTTAGCTTTCATACGCTCAATGTTTTCCTTAGTTAACTCATGCATTTTTGAAATCAATTCAGCACGTTCTTTAGCATAAAAATTAACCTTCTTCGAAGATGGAAGAGGCGACAAATCAATAGGTGCACGAGGTAGGAAACCATACACAATTTCATAAGGGCACATCTTAGTAGTAGAATGCAATGAACGATTATAAGCAAATTCAATATGAGGCAAGCATTCTTCCCACATTTTCTTATTATTCTTCAAAACATCCCTAAGCATAGTAGACAATGTTCTATTGACTACTTCAGTTTGTCCATCAGTTTGGGGGTGATAAGTAGTACCAAAAAGCAGTTTAGTCCCCAACTTAGCCCATAAACATCTCCAAAAGTGATGAGGACATCAATACCATTGTTACACCCACAGCCCCTACTGTTACATATACTGGACCAATTACTAGAGCTCGCGCACGCCAATTAAATTACCAGGTACTTTCGTTTCTTGGTAATGATTCTAATGTTCATGAGATTATGATGCTGCCTAAATTGGATACATTTGTTTTGCTTTCAAATGAAGGGCCTAGCTTGGAGAAGGATGAACATTGGAGCAAGAACACGCATGGAGTTGATGGCATGCGCAAGGGGATCAAGAACGGAGTTACAAGTGATGATTTCAGGACTTTGAAGCCGCCATAAGGAGTGCATGAAGCCATGGACGAAATATACAAGATGCCACTTCATAATATTCGTCCATAGGCTATTCTAGGTGCTGCGTCACCTTATTAATGGGCCAGGCCCATGTAATTTCGAAATACTTAAGTATAGGCTATTTTTAGAGTCCGTATGTGTGGGGAAACAAGAGTTAGGGTTGGTTTCGGACCCCACCCTCAAGGGCCACGAAATTCCCCTCTCTTCCTCCATATATACAGCCCTTAGGGCGTCGTTTAGACTTTGGGGATTTGTTTAGTTAAAAGTTAGCCATTGCAACTTCGTGTACTTCGTTTGTGTCCAACGACCAGACCAAGACCGCTTCCGGATCCCCACCATTATCAATACCTCATATATATTTGCAATATTCAGATTGCTTTATCATATTCTTGCTCGTTCTTCGATTGCTTGCAGGAATAGACCTTCGTGGTCAGGCTGACCGTGCTTCCGGCATCGTCAGTAACCTCAGGAGATTGGTTTCGCGATTGCTAAGGCGCAACGTCGTGCACATTTGTAGTCGGATCGTCAAAGTCGTCTCCACCAAATCGATAGTTATCATCTCATCGAAAGATCGGGACACCCTCGCCTCTATCAAGTGGTATCAGATTTCCAGGTTGCTCGGTGTGATTTTACAGTTTTGCGTAGATTAGATCGAGTCTGTTCTTCATACCTACAGTCCACGAAAAAGCCACAAAAAAAAATTAGGGTTAGTTCATCATATTCGAACCAATCTGAGCCTTTGCATAATCTTTTTAGGGTTTTTTGCTTTGTTGAATTTGCGGTTGCATCGTCGTGTCAAGTTGCTGGTCTTAGAGTCTAGTCTTTTAGAGTTTCGAGTTCTGGTCATAAGTTGTCACGCCGCCGCCGCACCATCATCATCGCCCATCTACCACTTTTGCTTATCCGCCACCGCTCTGAATCCTTATCCATATACCACTACCAATCCGTATCCATATACCACCATTAATCTCTATCCATATACCACCACCGCTACCATATACCACCACCGCTGCCATATACCACAACCATATATCCACCACCAATCTGAGTTCTTCTCATATTAGGTTTGTTCTTGAGATCAGTCTCAATTCCGATTCGTGTTTCCTTGCCTGCGTAGGTCTCGGAAAAAAAGAAGTCTGGAGACCCCCGGGCAGTTTTTAGGCCAAAATTTTCACGGGCAAAAATATTTTTTCCCTATCCTATTTTTAGGCTTTTCTGAGTCTTTTGAGCCACGTGCCATCATAGTGATTTTTTGTCGCACTTTTTCGTCATCGCTGCCCTGATTTCCGAAAAAAAAAGTGAATTTTTTTTTCGTGCCCATCCTATCAGTTTGACGAGGGAAGAGTTTTGAGACACTCGCCATTATAGTAATTTTTCGCAAAAAAAAGAGGAGCGCAAAAAAAAGAGGAGTGCAAAAAAAAGTGAAAAAAAAAAAGTTCCAGAGTGTGCTTTTCCCTTATTTACGTGCAGCGCCATGATTTTGTTAGTGTTCTAGGCTCGCGTCTCTAGCACGGTCTAGCCTAGGACCAGCACAGTACCGTCGTTGAGCGTTTATTCAACTTTGCATCTCTGAATTGATTATTGCTGACCCTTTTTGCTACCATACTATAAGCCTTCCCAGCTCCACATACCTCTACGTCGTGCGTTTGACTCTCCCTGGCAATCGCTCTATCCAAGCTTTTGAGAGTTTTGACTACAACGGTTGCCGATCACCGCCTGCTGCTGGGTAAGAACTGGTAAGAATTTGAGATTTGCTTGACGGATTTGTGACACCCGCCACCACCACCTCTTGTTAGTATTCTGTAGGATCATATTCTTGTGTGTTTTCTATTGTTGCTAACCATGGCAGGATCACAAGCCGACAAGACTGACTGGGAGAACATGACGAATCAGGAGTTGCATGATAAGTTTCAGCAAATGATGAATGGACAGGTGCAGGATGTGCTAAACAGATTTGAAGAGGCCATGGAGAAGATAGATGACATGGAGAAGACGTTCGAAACAAAGCTCGATAACAGGTTTAATGAATTGCTCGCGTGTCTTCCAGCACCACCACCGGCTGCACCTAACGCACCTCTACAACAACAACAACGACGACTACCTACACATCGTGAAATAGCCCTCCGCCGAGCGAGCCGTCTCCCTCTTGCACCTGGCCAAACTGTTAGTGCTGCTGTTGCTACTTCTGTGGCTCCTGCTGCTGATGCGGAGGAGGATGATTTTGCTGGCGATTACGAGGATGAGGTTGATCAAAATCAGAACTACGTGCCACCACCAGCACAGCAACCATCAGGTCGTCCACATGAAAATAATGGCAATGGTAGGGCTCACCCTCAGGTACGAGATCATGACCATCTCCCTAAACTAAAATTGAATATTCCACCATTTGAGGGTAGATATGTTCCTGATATATATCCTACTTGGGAGTTAGAAACTGAACAACGATTTACATGTTTACAATATCCCGAGGAGAGACGTGTTCCTGCTGCTGTTTGTGCATTCACTAGTTTTGCATGTGTTTGGTGGTCTGAGCATTGTAGATTATATCCCATTCCTGCTACTTGGGCTGCTTTGAAAACTGCTATGCATACTCGTTGGGTTCCACCATATTATCAACGTGAATTACTTCAAAAATTGCAGCGCTTAAGACAGGGAAAAAATTCTGTAGAAGAATATTATCAGGAATTACAAACTGGCATGATTAGATGTGGTATTGTTGAGGAGAATGAAGTTATGCTTGCACGTTTTATGGGTGGATTAAATAGAGAGATTCAGACGATTCTAGAGTATAAGGAGTATACTAATATCACTCGTTTATTCCATCTTGCTTGTAAAGCTGAACGTGAAGTGCAGGATCGACAGGCATTGGCGCGGACTAACTTTTCTGCAGGTCGACCTTCTTCATGGACACCACGTGCATCATCTACTTCCACACGTTCTGCTACACCGGCGCCTCCGTCGGCTGCCACCTCCAACCGTGATACAATAAAGCAGGCACAATCACCACTATCTGCCAAGAGCACACCTTCTGGGCCTGCAAAGAGCTCTTCTTCATCCATGGCATCAACAGGGCAAACACATGATATTATTTGTCGACGTTGCAAGGGTGGATGTCATTATGCGAGAGAATGCCCATCTAAGCGTGTGATGATTGTTACTGAGGATGGTGGGTATGAGTCCGCTAGTGACTATGATGAGGAGACTTTGGCTCTTATTACACGTGACGAACACGGTGGAGACGATTCTGATCATGAGACGCAATACATGGCTCCTGAAGATGCTGACAGGTATGGATGTTTAGTTGCTCAACGTGTTTTGAGTGTGCAGGTTACACAAGCTGAGCAAAATCAGAGGCATAATTTGTTCCATACAAAGGGAGTTGTGAAGGAACGTTCTGTTCGCGTGATCATAGATGGAGGGAGTTGCAACAACTTGGCTAGCATCGAGATGGTGGAGAAGCTATCTCTCACCACCAGACCACATCCACATCCTTACTACATCCAATGGTTCAACAACAGCGGCAAGGTTAAGGTAACACATACTGTTCGTGTGCATTTTAGTATCTCTACATATGCTGATTATGTTGATTGTGATGTGGTACCGATGCAAGCATGTTCCTTATTACTTGGTAGACCATGGCAATTTGATAAAAATTCTATTCACCATGGTAGAAACAATCAGTATACTCTTGTTCATAAGGATAAAAATATTACTTTGCTTCCTATGACTCCTGATTCCATTTTGAAAGATGATATTAATAGAGCTAATAAAGCAAAACAGGAGAAAACTAAGAGTGAAAATCAGATTGTGGCAAAAGAATTTGAGCAACAAATGCAGCCTAATAATAATAAACAATCTAGTGTGCTTCTGAAATTAAATTGAAAAGTGCATGTTTACTTGCCACCAAATCTGATATTGATGATTTAGATTTTAGCAAATATGTTTGCTATGCTTTTGTGTGCAAAGAGGCATTATTTTCATTCGAGGACGTGCCTTCCTCTTTGCCTCCTGCTATCACTAACATTTTGCAGGAGTTCGCTGACGTCTTTCCACAAGACGTGCCACCGGGATTACCACCTATTCGAGGGATTGAGCATCAAATTGACTTAATTCCCGGTGCATCATTACCCAACCGTGCACCATACTGTACCAATCCAGAGGAGACGAAGGAGATTATGCGTCAAGTACAAGAACAGCTCGACAAAGATTATATACATGAATCCCTTAGTCCTTGTGCTGTTCCTATCATTTTAGTGCCGAAAAAGGATGGTACGTCGCGTATGTGTGTTGATTGTAGAGGCATTAATAATGTTACTATTCGTTATCGTCATCCTATTCCTAGGCTAGACGACATGCCTGATGAATTGAGTGGCTCTACAATATTCTCCAAAGTTGATTTGCGTAGTGGATACCATCAAATTCGTATGAAATTGGGAGATGAATGGAAAATGGCATTTAAAACTAAGTTTGGTTTATATGAGTGGTTAGTCATGCCTTTTGGGTTAACTAATGCACCTAGTACTTTCATGAGACTAATGAACGAAGTTTTACGTGCTTTCATTGGACGATTTGTGGTAGTCTATTTTGATGATATACTGATTTATAGCAAATATTTGGATGAACATTTGGAACATTTACGTGCTGTTTTTATTGCTCTACGTGATGCACGTTTGTTTGGTAACCTTGGAAAGTGCACCTTTTGCGCCGACCGAGTATCTTTTCTTGGCTATGTTGTTACTCCACAGGGAATTGAAGTTGATAAAGCCAAGATTGAAGCTATTGAGAGTTGGCCGCAGCCCAAAACGCTCACACAAGTGAGGAGTTTCCTTGGCCTCGCTGGTTTCTATAGGCGTTTTGTGAGAGATTTCAGCACCATTGCTGCACCTCTCAACGAGCTTACAAAGAAGGATGTGCCTTTTGTTTGGGGTACCGCACAGGAAGAAGCCTTCACGGTATTGAAAGATAAGTTGACACATGCTCCTTTACTCCAACTTCCTGATTTCAATAAGACTTTTGAGCTTGAATGTGATGCTAGTGGAATTGGATTAGGAGGTGTGTTATTACAAGATGGCAAACCTGTTGCATACTTTTCTGAAAAATTGAGTGGGCCTAGTCTGAACTATTCTACTTATGATAAAGAATTATATGCTCTTGTTCGGACCTTAGAAACATGGCAACATTATTTACGGCCAAAGGAATTCGTTATAGACTCTAATCATGAATCTTTGAAACACATTAAAAATCAAGCAAAACTGAACCGTAGACATGCTAAATGGGTTGAATTCATTGAGACTTTCCCTTATGTCATTAAACACAAGAAGGGTAAAGAAAATGTTATTGCTGATGCATTGTCTCGTCGTTATACTATGCTTTCACAACTTGACTTTAAAATATTTGGTTTGGAGACCATCAAAGATCAATATGTGCATGATGTTGTATTTAAAGATGTATTGCAGAATTGTAAGGAAGGGAGAACTTGGAACAAGATCGTTCTTAACGATGGATTTGTGTTTCGTGCTAACAAGCTATGCATTCCAGCTAGCTTCGTTCGTCTTTTGTTGTTGCAGGAGGCGCATGGAGGAGGACTAATGGGACACTTTGGCATGAAGAAGATGGAGGACGTATTTGCTACACATTTCTTTTGGCCAAAGATGAGACGAGATGTTGAGCGTTTTGTTGCTCGCTGCACTACATGTCAAAAAGTTAAGTCACGATTCAATCCTCATGGTTTATATATGCCTTTGCCTGTACCTAGTGTTCCTTGGGAGGATATATCTATGGACTTTGTTTCAGGTTTACCTCGAACAAAGAAGGGGAGGGATAGCATATTTGTTGTCGTGGATAGGTTCTCGAAAATGGCACACTTTATATCATGTCATAAAAGCGATGATGCTGTTAATGTTGCTGATTTGTTCTTTCGTGAAATTATTCGCTTGCATGGTGTGCCAAATACTATTGTTTCAGATCGTGATACTAAATTTCTTAGCCACTTTTGGAGATGTTTATGGGCTAAGTTGGGGACTAAACTGATTTTTAGTACTACTTGTCACCCCCAAACTGATGGACAAACTGAAGTAGTCAATAGAACATTGTCTACTATGCTCAGGGCTGTTTTGAAGAATAACAAGAAAATGTGGGAAGAATGCTTGCCTCATATTGAATTTGCTTATAATCGTTCATTGCATTCTACTACTAAGATGTGCCCTTTTGAAATTGTGTGTGGTTTCCTACCTCGTGCACTTATTGATTTGTTGCCTCTTCCATCTTCGGAGAAGGTTAATTTTGATGCTAAAGAACGTGCTGAATTGATTTTAAAAATGCATGAGTTAACTAAGGAAAATATTGAGCATATGAATGCTAAATATAAACTTGCTGGAGATAAGGGTAGAAAACATGTTGGTAGAGGCGAGGGTCTCCTGATCTTTCGATGAGATGATAACTATCGATTTGCTGGAGACGACTTTGATGATCCGACTACAAACGTGCACGACGTTGCGCCTTAGCAATCGCTAAACCAATCTCCTGAGGTTACTGACGATGTCGGAAGCACGGCCAGCCTGACCACGAAGGTCTACTCCTGCAAGCAATCGAAGAACGAGCAAGGATATGATAAAGCAATCTGAATATTGCAAATATATATGAGGTATTGATAATGGTGGGGATCCGTAAGCGGTCTTGGTCTGGTCATTGGACACAAACGAAGTACACGAAGTTGCAATGGCTAACTTTTAACTAAACAAATCCCGAGGAAAGAGCTACTAGATGGATCTACTTATATAGGAGCAAGGGGTGGCGGCCAAGGAGGTGGGAGGATGTCCCAAGGCAGCCTAAAACTAACCCTAGGTCGTACAAGGCTCATGGGCCCAAGTGGAGGTGATGCAACACCTTTGGGCTTGTAGTTTGACTCGGATTCTGCTGCAACGTCAGATTGTTTCGTCCGTAACTCAACGCTTCGGACGAATTTGAAGGTGAATCCAATTGGGTTGGAAAGAGCACGAAATCTAGTTTCCAACAAAAAAAGAATCACCCAATTCGGAGTCCGTATGAAAAAGTTGTTGGCGTTTTGAGTCAGGTATGTCTGTGCAGTTTGAATCTGAATCCAGAACGTGAGAGACTTGGACTCTATCTTCTCTTGGCCCAAAAGTGACGTGAGAGGACTTTTTGAACACAACCTAAACTTCTCCTTTTCCCTTATCTTCATATGTGGATTGTACAAATGTCCCATACACCTGCAATTAGACAAAACACAAAAGTGTGTGAAGTATTTTTGTTCTGGATAACATAAATAGATTATTGAATAGTTTGCATTAGAAATCACCTGACAAATATGCATGTATGCAATATTTTTGGTCGTATCCAAGGTAGTCATGTTCTCATCATCCTCCCCTTTTTGAAAACAAAGCCGTCCTCGGCGTTGCTTAATCTGAAATGTGGCTAACAAAAGAGACAAGGTGTACATGTTGTATATGTATATGTCATCCAGTTTAACTTCCCTTGATTTTTGCACGTATGACACATGTATACATGAGTAACTTTCATAGTTCATAAAAACTAAAGCCAAAAAATTATCACAAGAAGTAGACGGCATGAAAATATTAGAACTCAGTTTGCACATATAAGTGAAGCTCTTATTCATTTCAAAAGATTCGCAATGTTCATCATTAAACCATCCCAACTTTGGTGAATAAAACTTACTTGCATCAAATTTACATGCTACAACATGCTTAAATAAGCAAACATGCAATAAGTCATTGGACACAAATCATCACCAAGATTGGAGGCCATATCAAAATGATTAAACATTAGTTCTTTTGCATCAACAGTTAATTCAATGGGTGCACTCAAAATTGTTGATATTTCAGTTGTTTGATCACATGACGCATTCATGACAGTAACAAGATTCTCTAAAATAGGTGGTGTGCTCAAATCAACAGGTAACTCAATACATGACGCATTCAAGTTAACTAGGCATGCATCATTCTCATGTGAAGTTATATCATCAATACCTTTACTGTTACCTTGTGGCAAAGATGTAGCTGATGTAGGTACGGACGTTGACAATGTACCATACCCTTGAGATGATGCCGCGCTCATAATCCGAGGTGCAATGATGGAGGAACCCACCGGCGGTGGTGAGCATGAACTGGAATAGTAGTTGTTGTAGTCACCTAATGCATCCTCCTGTATCTGTCTCTCAAAGGTACAAGCACGGACATACATACCAGTAATGCAACGAGGAATATACTGAAATCTTGCCTGAATATCATGGTTCAAACCACCAAAAAATCTATTCATTGTATCATTCTCAGATTCTTCTATGTCACAATGATGCATATAAGATTTGAACTCTTGGTAGTAAGCATGAACAGTGTTGTTGCCTTGTTTAAATTGTTCAAATTTGCGAAGCAATTCACGACGATAATAAGGAGGGAAAAATTGTTGTCTCATTACAGCTTTCAAAACTTTCCAAGTTGTGGGTTGGTTATCAATGTTTTTCTTACAATGTACACTCCACCAAATAGAAGCAAAATTAGTAAATGCTCTAGTGGCTGCTCGCACTCGCTCAAGTTCAGAAAAGTCATGGTGACTAAAAACTTGTTCTACTTTAAGCTCCCAAGCTAGATAAGTAGTAGGATTAAATCTACCCTCAAATGACGGTAAAAAGATAACCTGACCATGTGCTTGTGTGTGTTGTCCCAACTCTCGTGATGGTGAAGATGTGCCCGTCGTCCAAGAACTTCTATCTTCGGATCCTGTCATGATTAGTAGAAACAAGAAACAAAATTCAAGAATAATGTTCCTATGAACTACTAGGGTGTGGTGGTAAAGCGCTCACAGTAAAGCAAATATCAATATCTTACAAGTTCTTACCAAGTAGCAGGTGGTGACAGGCAACTAGCAGGGTCAAATAACTCTGAAGATTGTGTAAAGCGATTGCCAGGGGAACGTACGTATACACGGTGTAGAAATATGTGGAGCTGGGTTGGCTATATATGGTAGCAAAAGATTAGCAATAATCAATTCAGAGATGCAATGTTGAATAAACGCTCAACGACGGTACTGTGCTGGTCCTAGGCTAGACCGAACTAGAGACGCGAGCCTAGAACACTAATGAGGTCACGTCGTAGCACAACTAGCATCAATGAAGGATACTAAGTAGCTCTGGACAGCAAGATATAAGTGAAGATCACAACGGCAGTAAAGATAATGATGTGAAACAACAGCCAAGCAGGATATATCAACAACTTTGTCTTCAACTTTCCTTTGAAAAAGTTTGTGCCGATTTTTTTGAATTTTTTTTTCAAGAATGGGATTGACTCAAGCTTTCAAACACCAAAGGAATCGCTCAATTCCGAGTTGATATGAGGAGTCAAAAAATTCGAACACTGGCCTGAAAAACTGGAATAAGCTATGTTCATAAACTTCGGAGGACAAAAAGACCTATTTAGAAGCCGATATTGAGGTGCCAAATATTGAACTAGCTTCTTCAACTATTTAGATGCGACTCGTCGCTAGCTTTTGTTTGAGTACTCGCGGAGGCAAAACGGACTTCGTATGAGGAAGTTATGCCTGTTTTACTGAATAGTGCACAAAACAGATTCCTGATACCACTTGGTAGAGGCGAGGGTGTCCCGATCTTTCGATGAGATGATAACTATCGATTTGGTGGAGACGACTTTGACGATCCGACTACAAACATGCACGACGTTGCGCCTTAGCAATCGCTAAACCAATCTACTGAGGTTACTGACGATGCCGGAAGCACGGTCAGCCTGACCACAAAGGTCTATTCCTGCAAGCAATCGAAGAACGAGCAAGGATATGATAAAGCAATCTGAATATTGCAAATATATATGAGGTATTGATAATGGTGGGGATCCGTAAGCGGTCTTGGTCTGGTCGTTGGACACAAACGAAGTACACGAAGTTGCAATGGCTAACTTTTAACTAAACAAATCCCGAGGAAAAAGCTACTAGATGGATCTACTTATATAGGAGCAAGGGGTGGCGGCCAATGAGGTGGGAGGACGTCCCAAGGCAGCCTAAAACTAACCCTAGGTCGTACAAGGCTCATGGGCCCAAGTGTAGGTGATGCAACACCTTTGGGCTTGTAGTTTGACTCGGATTCTGCTGCAATGTCAGATTGTTTCGTCCGTAACTTAACGCTTCGGACGAATTTGAAGGTGAATCCAATTGGGTTGGAAAGAGCACGAAATCTAGTTTTCAACAAAAAAAAGAATCACCCAATTCGGAGTCCGTATGAAAAAGTTGTTGGCGTTTTGAGTCAGGTATGTCTGTGCAGTCCGAATCTGAATCCAGAACGTGAGAGACTTGGACTCTATCTTCTCTTGACCCAAAAGTGACGTGAGAGGACTTTTTGAACACAACCTAAACTTCTCCTTTTCCCTTATCTTCATATGTGGATTGTACAAATGTCCCATACACCTGCAATTAGACAAAACACAAAAGTGTGTGAAGTATTTTTGTTCTGGATAACATAAATAGATTATTGAATAGTTTGCATTAGAAATCACCTGACAAATATGCACGTATGCAATATTTTTGGTCGTATCCAAGGTAGTCATGTCCTCATCACATGTTGTGTTTGCACCTAGAGGTCTTGTTTGGTTACATTTGCGTAAGGATAGATTTCCTAATTTGCACAAATCAAAGCTAATGCCACGTGCTGATGGTCCTTTTAAGGTGTTAGAGAAAATATATGATAATGTATATAAACTTGAGCTGCCTGCAGATTTTGGGGTTAGTCCCACTTTTAACATTGCATATTTGAAGCCTTATTTGGGTGAGGACGATGAACTTTCGTCGAGGACGAATTCATTTCAAGAAGGGGAGGATGATGAGGACATCAATACCATTGTTACACCCACAGCCCCTGCTGCTATACATACTGGACCAATTACTACAGCTCGCGCACGCCAATTGAATTATCAGGTACTTTCGTTTCTTGGTAACGATTCTAATGTTCATGAGAATATGATGCTGTCTAAATTGGATACATTTGTTTTGCTTACAAATGAAGGGCCTAGCTTGGACAAGAAAGATGAACCTTGGAGCTAGTTCAAGCATGGAGATGATGGCATGCGCAAGGGGAACAAGAACGAAGTTACAAGTGATGATTCCAGGACTCTGAAGCCACCATAATGAGTGCATGAAACATGGGACGAAATATATAAGATGCCACTTCATAAATTTCGTCCAGAGGCTATTCTAGGTGCTGTGTCACCTTATTATTGGTCCAGACCCATGTATTTTGGAAGTACATAAGTATAGGCTGTTTTTAGAGTCCGTATGTGTGGGGAACCAAGAGTTAGAGTTGGTTTCGGACCCCTCCACCAAGGCCACTTAATTCCCCCTCTCTCCTCCATATATATAGCCCTTAGGGCATCGTTTAGACTTTGGGTTTTGTTTAGATTAAAAGTTCGCCATAGCTGCAACTTCTCGTACTTCGTTTGTGTCCAACGACCAGACCAAGACGTCAGAGAACCCCACCTTGATCAATAAAGCTTTCATCTTATATTCGCAATATCCAGATTGCAATCTCAGTTTCTTGCTTGTTCTTCGTTTGCTTACAGGAAACAGACCCTCGTGGTCAGGTTGATCGTGCTCCAGCGTGGTCAATAACCCCTCGGAAGTTGGTTTAGCGATTGCTAAGGCGCGACGTCTCGCACGTTCGTAGTTGGATCGTCAAGGTCGACTCCCACAGAAACGATAGCCGCCATCTCATTGAAACATTGGGACACCTTTGCCTCTATCAATCATGTTTCCATAGGCGGCATGTATGTGAATTATGGCATGCCAACCTACTTAATAAACACATTATATAGTTATATCATGTCATCCTGTTTACATAGTCATCATATTTTGAACTATGTCTTTCCATCTTCTTTAGTTAGCCATCATAATGTGAAATTGTGTCATGCTATCATGTTTAATTAGCCATCATATATGTGAAATCATGTCATGCTATCATGTTTGGTTAGACAACATAAATGTGAATTATTTCATGCCCTCTTTTATTCCCCACTATCCATTGCACATGTCTATCATACAATGTCTGTACATTCAATTACTTTTCTTGTTTATCAGCCATATGAATTGGAGAGGGCGATGGCAGTATCTAAGGGAGTAACAACACGGTCTTCAGAAAAGATAGTGCTACTAGTTGATGCAGATAGAACCACGGTTGTACTTGCCCAAGAACCAGCCCCACCACACATAACCCAGACTCTCGCAGATTTTACCCCTACCCAGTTGCACAGAGAACCAGCTACACCCGTTCTAACCCCAACCCAACAGATAGTAACCCAGTTCCAGTTGACACATCACCGTCTCCACCACAGAGCACCCAAACACGAGCAGTTAGTAAGGGAACTACAGTGCCCAAAGCACGAGGACCACCACTCCGAATCCCAGCTCAACGCTTAAAGGAGAAGAGGAATTGTTCTCAGGTCAGGTTCTGTAGCTACGGTTCGTACTCTTTTACTCTTGCATCACTATATTTACTCATACCAACTATTTTCAAATTTGAAGGATGGAATTGAAACTCCAATGGTGCAACAGGTATGTTTTAAACCTGTTTCTTTAACTGGTTTGTTGTTGTAACTTTCTCTATGTTGATTTCAGTTTCAATTGAATAAACAGTTATGTTCTCATGTCATGCGCATTACAAGTGTTGTTATTGCTCTATAGTTTCCCACACTTATATTATGTCTATTCTGTTTTGTCTTGAACAAATATTATTTGAACTGTGTCTCTATCTTGATTTGGCAACAAAAACTAGAATGATATAGACTATAAAGTGACCATGGTACATAGATATATGTCTGTTTCATCATGTTATCCTTTCCACTTTACTACTAAACTGATTTACCAAAATGAGTTTCATATACAACATAGTAAACCTGTGATGTGTGTGCTTGTTTCTATTTTAGAATGCAGACAAAATATTGGAGAACAGTACCCTGTTATGCAATGGTAAAGGAAGTAATGCAGATAAGGTTCAAGATAGTGAGACATCCCTGTCGGTCTCCAAGAAAGCTGATAAAAACTATCTTGACGACAGTGAGAGAACCCAAAAGTCCTGTCTTGATGTAGTGTTCGAGTTACTGGACACTGCTGCTGGCACAAGCTCTTCGAACTCGCTACCTGAATCAGTTTGACTTCTTGAGTCTCAACTTTAAGTTGAAAGACATCGATCAGATGTGCTGTGACAGGAAGCTGAAGGACTGAGGAAGTCCTTGCAGAATTCAGATGCATACTTTCTGGTGGAACAGCAAGCGCTGGAGGATTTAAGCGCCAAACAAGAGAAAGTTAATAAGCTTGCTAAGCATCTTGCCAGCATTATGGGTACCCAGGATATTGTTTCATGAGCTCTTCTGAAGTGGTTTCAGTTCTGGACTTGTTTTGCTGCGAAGTTAATTTGCACTGGTCAACAACTTTGACAACCAATGTATATGATATGCTGCTTTGTTCCCTATATTTGCATGGTGGCGAACTTTGATGCCCAGTGGATGTAATATGTGTAATAGCCGTGATAGCCTAGCGTAAGTTGCTTGCTTATTTATTTCCTTGTCGTCTTATTTATTTGTTTGCTTGTAGTCAGTGCAGTTCTTTTTCCGCGGTTTGCTAGTGGCTGCAATAACCTATTTTTAAAAAACTAGGTCACAATAACCATGGGCTACATATTTATTGTAGTTACCATGGGCCACCTACGGGCCGTAGAAACAATGGGCATTCTAAGGGCCGTAGAAACAATGGGCCTTCACGGGATGTAGCATCAATGGGCCTTCATGGGCCGTAGCATCAATGGGCCTTCTACGGGCCATATGATCGATAGGCCAAACATGGGCCGATAACAGACTGCATTATGGGTTGTATACGCACTACTGCAGGATGCTACTAACGCGACACTACAATCAGAGACCCTTCAAGAAACTGTGTGCGATGCCATAATCGCAAACGGTGATGTATGAAAACCGTCAGAAATGTGTAAAACATTTGCAATGGAGGACGCATCAAACACGGTTCAGATTTTAGTTGCGTGTGCGATGAAGGGCATACGGTTCAGTTCAATTAACTATTTGCGGTGAGGAGGAACAAAAGAAACGGGCAGCCAGATGAAGGCGTGTGCGATACACAGCATACGATTCACTCGGATGAACTGTTTGTGATTAGGCAACACAAAAGAAACGGGTGGCCAGATGAAGTTGTGTGCGATATACAGCATACGGTTCACTCGGATGAACTGTTTGTGATTAGGCAAGAGAACAGAAATGGTTCAATATAACAAGATGTGTGTGATATGCGGCAAATAGGTCTGTAATCAGAAATGTGTGCGAAGACCGATAATAACACAGACGATTGCTTCTAATAAGACTTATGTGATATGCTCTGTCTACACAACATCTATTGGCCATTGTGGAACGGGCGGTCATCCGGATACGCCATAAGGATGTGAAGAGGCATTCCTATCAGCAAGGACTAGCTGTTCCACTAGTAGCTCATGTAAGAAAACTATCAAGTTAAGTGTGCGCAGGCTGGAGGTCCTTGTTTTTTTATTTTTAACACATGTTAATTAAAGAAGGTCTACCGCATTACTTTTTGACAATGTGTGATACGTGTCATACAGTTCATCCATCCGACCTATTTGTGATGGAATAGGCTGTGCGTGTTGTGGGCAAATGCTTGCTAGTATTCAACCGTTTGGGATTGATGAATTCATCACCGACGGGTTCCCTTGTGTTGTCCGTGTTCATCTGATCATCATCTACGACTTGTGCTAGCTCGATGCTAAGTTTCCGTTAATTGATGGTGTTTTATGAACACGCCACCGTTTCCCGCCATTTCCTCACATGTTTCCCGCCACCCTGCTATATTGCGCATAGGGGGGGCGCGACACATGGAGGCGACCAGCGCAGCGTGTAGCACATCCACCTTTTCCAAGCATGCCAACCCACCAAAGCGCCGCCCCTGCCATCAACCTCGTCGACAAGGAAAACGAGCAGGCGCCACGGCCCATCGAGGTTGAGGCGCTCTTCGGCAACGCGATTGACGATGCCGTGATGCGCGTCATCGCCAGGCTTGAGCTGACCTTTGGTGCATGGCGCTTGAGCGTCGCGGATCAAGATAGGCATGTCAGCGCCAACAGGCTGCAGCTCGCCGCACAACATGATCGATGGCACACCGCAGAGCAAGCTAGGCGCGTCCGTGCCGATAGGCTGTGGCTCGCCGCACGGCGAGACCGTTGGAGCGTTGTAGAGCGAGAGGCGCGGCGCACCGCACAGCAACAGCAGATCCATCGGTGCTTGCCTGCTGTCGACACGGCGTCGCAACTGGGTACACGTCCTGTCAGTACCCCCATTCCTCGCCAGGAGCAGAGGCCCTCAGCGCCGTACTTGCACCAGAGGCCGGTCGCGCCGTACTTGCACCGGATGCCCGCCGCGCCGTTTGCGTGGGTGCCGACGTTCGCCTTGTTCGTGGACCGCTGGATGCCAACGCGCTGGTCCGTAGGCTCGACCGCCTCCTTGGCCCAGGTGTCCACCTGGGCGCAGTATAGGAACATGGTCGTCACATCCTCGAGCTGGTGATCTCCGATGAAATAGCCAACTTGGAGCTCGAGATCGCGCTCCAGATGTACCGCGAGCGTGTCGACGGCTTGGACGAACGCCTGCACGAGTTCAGGAAGAGCCAAGAGCTACCCTAGGCAAGGGCTGCTGGTCATGGTCTCATGGATGTGTTTTATTTTGGAAAGTCGTTTTGACGTGGATAGCTATGTATTCACAGCAATCATAGTATTGCTCTGTTTATTGCTATGTTACAATGTGTGTACTCTGTTTTCCATTCTTATATGTTCTGTTCCAATGTGTGTATATACGCTTTCCATTCTGTATATGTGGATGATAACAGCTAGGTTCAAATTAGTATACAAAAACAGATAGAAAATGGCATGACATTACATCAACCAAGGTTTCATGTGTTTCTGATCATTTTTTCTATTTTTTTGAATTAAAATGCCATGTCACTCCATGCATACGTATGCATGTGTCCATGTCGTGAGACCAATATGTTTGAAAATTCCTTCTAATTTATTGCACATTGAATTAACTCGCACACAAGTACACATATATGATTTTTCAAACCATTTTGGTTAGGCGTTGCATATAGATATAGTTTAAATTTGAATTACGGTCATTAAATTGTTAGAAAATCACTTAAATGTCTTTAAAAGATTAAATGACCCCTAGAATTTTCCAAAATTTCACATTACAGTTGTAGTAGTGCACGTTAGACGTAGAAAAAATTTGAAGGCCGTAAGAGGAAGCTATCTCCCGTTCGTCATCAAACATGCATTGTTCCCTCTCGGAACCACGAACCTTCTAGCGAGTTGCTCCATTTTGTGAGGGGTGTGTGTCCAAAATTTCGTCAAACATGCCAATTTCTTTACCACATCATCTTCGTGGCATGACATTACATCAACCAAGGTTTCATGTGTTTCTGATTTTTTTGGAATTAAAATGCCATGCCACTCCATGCATACGTATTCGTGCATATGTGTCCATGTCGTGATACAAATCTGTTTGAAAATTCCTTCTAGTTTACTGCACATGGAATTAACTCGCACACAAGTACACAAATATGATTTTTCAAACCATTTTGGTTACGCGTTGCATGTAGATGTAGTTCAAATTTGAATTACGATCATTAAATGGCTAGAAAATCACTTAAATGTCTTAAAAAGGTCAAATGACCCCTAGAATTTTCAAAAAAATCACATTACAGTTGTAGTAGTGCACATTAGACGTAAAAAAAATTGAAGGTCGTAAGAGGAAGCTATCTCCCGTTCGTCATCAAACATGCATTGTTCCCTCTCAGAACCATGAGCCTTCTAGTGAGTTGCCCCGGTTTGTGAGGGGTGTGTGTCCAAACTTTGGTCAAACATGCCAATTTTTTACCACATCATCTTGGTGGCATGACATTACATCAACCAAGGTTTCATGTGTTTCTGATTTTTTTAATTTTTTGGAATTGAAATGTCATGTCACTCCATGCTTAATTGTATCATAGCCGTTAGACCAATATGTTTGAAAATTCCTTCCAATTTACCGCACATGGAATTAAATCGCACACAAGTACACGAAATATGAGTTTTCAAACCGTTATGGTTAGCTGTTGCATGTACATGTAGTTCAAATTTCAATTACGGTCATTAAATGGCTAGAAAGTCACTTAAATGTCTTAGAAGGTCAAATGATCCCTGAAATTTTCCAAAATTTGACATGATAGTTGTATTAGTACTATAAAATTTCTCGTTCATTTAAAACACCATCCGTTGGCACTTTATTCCAAATTCGTCTTTCACAGCTAATAAAAAATATCTACAACATCACACACATTTGTTTTCTAGGAACCGTTTGCGATGAAAATATCTATGTCTATTTAAGTCTCCCTCCTTAAGCTTCGCCGACTCGTCTGCTCTAGTGCCGGCAACCCCCGAATCCACAAATCCCGATCCCCATTCCCGCACCCCCTTCTTGCAAAGATGACGCTGTGGAAACGCTTCGTGAAGGCCCGTACGATGGCCGCGTCCCCCCCCGAGCGCCACCGCCTGCGCCGAGAGTGCCGCTGCATCCGCATTGAGCGCGGCCGCTTCCGCCGAGAGGGAGTCTGCGGCAGCTGACTGCTGCAGCTTCTACTGCAACGACGACTGCAAACACCGAGAGCGCTCGAGCTGCCGTCCGTGCCGCTGATGTCGCCCTGGCCCGGGTCGAGGCCATCCACGCCAAGATCGAGGATGCACACGCCAAGATGTTCCAGGCCACCTCGGACTCCAGCATGCAACCCACGTCTAAAAAGGCGGCGGTGGCCATGGAGCACCTGCTTCCTCATGAGGTCGCCGAGAGGGAGCTAGAGATGCAGGAGGCGGCGGAGATCGAGGAGCGCCAGGGGGAGGAGTTGCGTGTGGTCGAGGTCGAGGTAGAGAAGAGTCTGTCCGTCGAGGAATCGACGGTGGAGTACCAACGCGAGCTCTGGCGCAGCCACTACTACGAGTACTACAACCTTGAGGGCGGCGCCGAGGACGAGGACAAGGACGCGGTCGACTTAAGCAGGGGGGACGTGGAGTCCACCAATGGCGGCATGTCGCCAGGACAAGTCATCGACGTCTCATCTCACACCGACGATGCATAGGCCGGCGCGACGGCAGATTTTTAATTATGCATACTTAGGCTTTGTTTTTAATGTTGGTCTTTTGTTAGAGCAATGTTTAGGTCAACTGGCTCTGTGTAATTACTAAAATTGCTCGATTTAGTAAGTGTGGTATGTCTGCTGTATGCTCTTTTGTGTGCCCAAATTAGCAAGCGATGTTAAATTATGCAATGACGTACCCGGGGAATTTTCCACCAAAATTTGAATTACCAAACTCATCCCATGCGCGTAAAGCAGAAGAATCGTTTGCGATGCACACAATCGTTAAAAGTTAATGGTCCAGGGGCACTGTGTGCAAAGTTCCCTCCACATTTCCAAAATTTTGGCCTACTGCCAAAATATCTACCCCCGCCCCCCTTTCCCCCCTTCCCCACCCCCTTTTCTCCCTGACCACAGGTCACATTTCCCCTGTTTCCTCCTTCCTTCCTTCCTTGCTAAGCTATAGACGCTTCCTCGCTCTCGCCGTCTCGCATCCTACCGCTGGGGTCACCATGGTCTTCTTCAAAGACATCTCCAGTGTTTCCTCCTCTGGCGACTACTCCTTCACCACTCGGGTATGCCTCTCTTCTCTCCTCTCGGGCTATGACTTGGAATGAAGGATTTCTACCTAGAGGTCGATTTGAGTCATTTCTTCCTCTTGTAGCTCCCTAAGACCATCAGTGGCAACAAATGGAGCGGGATGGCTGAAGACCTATCTGCTCGTTGTCTCCATCAATCTACATGCGTGAAGCTACTTGCGTTTGATTCTGTGGACACTGGGACGAAGTTTCTGGCATGTGCAGAGAAGGTTAGACCCTCTTCTATTGTTACAAATCATTTGCTAGATGTGATTTAGACACTATCACCGTCCCAACCCATTCATACCACACCTTCAACCAAACGCATCCTAAGACAGTGTCACAGTTTGTACCTAGTATCTTAAATTGTTGCCATCTCATCAGCGGTGCCATTAGAAAATTATTTGGCACCGCTTCAGCAGTTTGTGTCGCCAACTTTGGTCCACACATCCAAGCAGCCAAGCAGTAAAGTACTAAATCTTTATGGCACGAAGGAACTGAGCATCGGAGCAACTACATGCTCCGGAGTCCGGGTCCCTGATTTTTTTTCCGCTACATCGGCTCGCCAGTTTAGGGCACCAGTGCGAGATGTAGCAACAATTGTCTTTACACCAGTTTTGGCATACATAGTGGACGGCCTTAGTGCTATTAGTTCTATGTTACTAAATTTGTGCATGTACACACCTGTTAGTATCACTTTGTTGTCATCCAAACACTGTCGCTATGTTGTTGCAGTTATATTTACCTTCCTCATAAAATGTTCAATTTGTTATTTGTTGTACATGAGTAAGAACTTGTAGCGTCGTTGTAGTTAATTATAGCTTCTGATGTTCCAGAATTTGGTTCTTGTCTTAGTACCGATTATTTCATTTGCACATTGATCTTTTTGAGAAGATATGTCATAATTAACATGTTTCTTTAGTTTTTCAAAATAAGCATTGGTGATTTTCTATGTTGCTATAAACCCATTTCTCCTACAATTGTTACTGATCTAGTTTTAAATATTATAGGATGAACGAAAGTGTTCTTACATGGAGTGGGTTGATCAAGAGTAGCCAGAGTCTTTGAAGATGTGCCTAACGAAGCTTTGGAGCATGTATGAGGAAGTGAACACACGTAGGCTTACAGAAAGTCTTGTCAACGCTGAAGCATATTTCAAGATGCGGGATAAAAAGTTGAAGGTGGAGAATGAGCTCAGATTTTTTAAATCAGACTTTGCTAAGATGGTGTTCACGAAGGAGGAGGCACTTTCCCAGTTGGCCCATGCAAAACGGGTTCTTACTGAACTGAAAGCAGAGGTGGATAAGACGAGCCTAGATGATCTCGATTAGGGAAATGATGCGGAGCATCCTATGGACATCACCATGTCAAGAGTCCGTTCGGCGGGTGACACGTGTGACATCTACTTCACATACACAAAGGTATTGTCGGGACACTACGGACAACGAGGAGGAGTGCAAGCGCCAAGGAACAACTACACCATCCATGAGGGAAGCCTGGAAGCGACGACGGAAGAAGACGGAGCTGCTGAAGCTACAGCGGCCGGACATCCGGGCCAGAGGCTGGACATCCGGCGCCTGTGCAGCCGCCCAACTGCTGCACCAACAGTCGGCCAAACAAGCCTCAGCGACCGGACATCCGACGCCAACCCCAGACATCCGGCGCCTCCCGACAGCTCGGACATCCGACATCTCCCCCAGAAATCCAGCACCGGCATATTCAGAGAGCAGCTGAACCTCCACTTTAGCCTGGACAACCGGTCGCGACCCCGGACATCCGGCTCGTCCCGAAGCCCCAGACATCCGGCCCCCAGCCCGGACGTCCGGCACCTGCGCGTTCCTAACCAGGCCAAAGGCCCATGTATCCCCTCCTCACTTACCCCTTCGTGGCTCTAGCCTACATATACTCCTCCACCTCCTTCTAGTTAGGGTTAGCATTGGTTTAGCTCATTTTAGAGATAGAGCATTGCTCATCCACATCGGATCTACTCCACGAGAGAGACCGCGGCCTCTACAGAGAAGATCCCTTTTGATTCAAGACCTCCTTGCGGAGAAGATCATCAAGACCCCCTCTTGGGCGGCCCCATCAAGACCTCCTCACGGAGAAGACCGTTACCTCTTGTATCGTCCGTTGTTGACTTTGGATCTTGTATCTCTCTTTGTGTTCATGGATCTAGCGCATGTGTGATCATTCTTGTTGGTTTGAGTGTTCTCTTGTGTTCCCCTTGCTCATCGTGTTCTTCATGTTCTTCGCGGGATCCGCTCCTTTCGTGAAAGATCGGCCACTAGGGTTCCACCCTACATCATCTTGATATCATGAGCCTCGTTGATCACAATTTCGGAGCCTCCCCCCTTGTTTTCTAGCCTTCTTTTGTTTGATTTCTTCTTAAATTCAAAAAATCCCCACCAAAAATAGATCCAATTTTTTTTGTGATTTGTTGGTTTGACGAAGTTTTGTTGATTTTGATCCATGGATTTGCTTGGTTTCGAGTGGATCTAGCATATCCCCAATTTTGCCCACTTCCCATCCACAAAATCCATCAAATTTTGCCCTTGGAATCATCAATTTCCGCCCCCAATTCGAAAATTTCCGCCCCAAACGAGATCTGGATTCGTCGGGCCGGACATCCGGCTCCTGGAGCACCAGATCTGCTCGGTTCTGGACATCAGGTCCCAGATTTCCGGCCCCGAGCCTGGATGTCCGGCCCCTGACATCTCAGCCACCCCCGTTTCACTGTTTTGTCCATAACTAATTCATCTGGTGTCTGATTTTCGCGTTCTTTAGCTCGTTGAAAATCTCTGGACATCACCCTTCCCATAAAAATACTACCATGACCATTTGACTCCATCAAATTTTTGGAACTTTGGCATCTTTGCCTAGGGCTTCCACCACAACCTCCGCATAACCACCACCGACTTCCGCAACCTAACCAATTTTGGTCCTTATAGCATTTGTGGTTGCTTGAGTAGTGATTCGAGTCTCCTAAGGTGTTTAGGCTACTTAGGGATGATTGCTTCTTCATCAACCACCACCACCACTATAACTCCCACATAGGCTTTCCCACCATACACTTCCACCATCCCAACTTAACCCTATTTTGTTAGTGTTGTGAGTTGTGTCTCCTAAGGTGTTTAGGCTACTTAGGGACCGTGCTTCCAACTCTGACACCATGTATAGTCCACCACCTTACCCTCCACTTCTGCATTGCCTACTCGCAAAACCCATCATTGCATTTCCGCAATCCCAATGAGCGTCTGCAACCACCATCGCATCCCGCTACCACCATTTGACATTTGAGATTGTGAGTTCGCAGTTTTTCCGTTTCCTAAGGTGTTTCAGCTACTTAGGGACGAGTCTCCATCATCTTGGTATCTCCATCAAGATCACCGCCACTCATCATCGACATAGACAGTAACCTCCATATCATCTTGGTATCGTGGTATCCATCCATTGTATATTCCCCTTGCCATTGCATTGATAACCCCTAGCCCATTTTGCGTCACTTGCCTATCGAGACTAGCCATTTGAGTATTATCGGCAACGTTACTTGTGCACATTAGTGATCTGCACCATACATTGCATACATACCATATCATATTGGTATCATATCATCCCTTGTGTGACAAGATTGTTCCCGTATATACCCAATTGCTATCTTGGTTTATGCATTTCGCAAAGTAGCCATATACAAATAATAATAATAAAGCTTTTAAGCAAAAGAGAAATAGCAAAGAAGCATGTAAGCAAGTGCCATAGCATCATACCACATTGCATATAAGATTGTCATATCCGATCATCTTGGATCATACCACCGGAACATCACATACATAGCATACTTGGGATAGAAGTCGTTGCATTGTTGTCTCCTATAGGTTGTGCACAAGTGTCGTATCCGCCTATTGAGAAATCGTGCTAGCGTCTCTATTGAGGAGTGATTCGACTCTCCTAAGGTGTTTAGGCTACTTAGGGACCGTACTTCCAACTCTGACATCGTGTATAGCCAACCTTACCCTCCACTTCCGCATTGCCTACTAGTATAACCCATCATTGCACTTCCACAAAACCACCACTGCATTCCCGCTACCACCATTTGACATTTGACATTAGTTCACGGTTTTTCTGTTTCCTAAGGTGTTTTGGCTACTTAGGGACGAGTCTCCATCATCTTGGTATCTCCATCAAGATCACCGCCACTCATCGTTGACACGGACGGTAACCTCCATATCATCTTGGTATCATGGTATCCCTCCATTGTATATTCCCTTGCCATTGCATTGATGACCCCTAGCCCATTTTGCGTCACTTGCCTATCGAGACTAGCCATTTGAGTATTGCCGGCAACGTTACTTGTGCACATTAGTGATCTACACCATACATTGCATAGATACCATATCATATTGGTATCATACCATCTCATGTGCCTCAAGTTTGTTCCCGCATATACACAACCGCTATCTTGGTTTGTGCATTTCGCAAAGTGGCCATATATAAACAAAAGAGAATAAGCTTTTAAGCAAAGAAAAAGAGTGAACAAAGAGCTTGTAAACAAGTGCCATAGCATCATACCACATTGCATAACATTGTCATATCCGATCATCTTGGATCATACCACCGGAACACCATACATACATAGCATACTTGGGATAGAAAGTTATCCATTTTGCATCCTATAGGTTGTGCACAAGTGTCGTATCCGCCTATTGAGCAATCGTGCTAGTGTCTCTCTTAAGTTGTGCAACACGAGCGTTTTCCATGGATTCCACATTTTGTGCTCATTCCTTGGTTGCACGACCCCATTTATCTATCCGTGTGTGCCTTTCCGTGTGCCACATATTTCTATTGGTCTACTTGTTTCACTTGCGAATTTGTGAATTTCTTTCAACATTATTGACTCTTGCTAACATTTTGCATCAAATTTTTTGTGCCACTATCCTCATCGAGCTCCACCATAAGCCTTATTTGTGTAGGTGTGAGAAACCGACAAAAATTGGTACCAATTATGCTATTTCCTTGTTACATCATTGAGTGATCATTGATCCATCTTCAACATCGGTCAAGGTACATTTGGTATAGTTCTTCTCCTTTCTCCACTCATATTTGCTCGAGTATTGTGATGGATAGGCAAGTCATTTCATCTTCGGTCTACAACAACAACGACGAGTTCGATGCCACGAACAACTCCAACGACGCCAAGATGCAAGCTCAAATGGAGGAGATCAAAGCCCTCATCAAGTCATTCAAGCGATCTTCCTCATCTTCGAGAAGACGCTCAAGAGCACATGCCTCCGAGCTACCATCTCCGGCAAGGTCACATCGGCATCGACACCATCACCACCATTAACGTGAAGGTCAAGAGCTCAACACCAACAACCACTCAACGACTTCCCAATCGCCCATGGCATCTTCGCCAAGCGACTTCAAGGCATCTTCGCCTACGGACATATGGCATCTTCGCCCACAAGCACCTCAAGAGAAGCTCCCCAAGCTCAAGTCCGCGACTTCCACGAGCTACTACGACCTCGACACCGACCACAAGATTCCTTTCTATGGGACTTAAGACCCCGAGGAGTATCTCGAGTGGGAGCGCCTAATGGACGACTACCTCCAGCTACATCAAGTTCCTCCCGAAGATCAAGTGAAGTGCGCCACAACGAACTTCCACGACTACGCGTCCACATGGTGGCTTCACACACCTTCGCAGAGCTACGACATGATTTGGCCCAAGACGAAGAGAGCTTTGCGGCGAGAGTTCGTGCCCCCAACCTACACGGAACAACTTCAACGCCAATTGGAGAACACCATCCAAGGATCCAAGTCCATCGATGAGTACTTCAAGGAGATGAAGATTGCCTTGCGACGAGCCGGCGTGGACGACCCCATTTCGATGAAGTTCCACTTCATGATGGGATTACACAACTACATTGGTGCTCTTAAGGCGGAACAAGAACTCATGAAGGACAAGGCTTCTCGACCCCAAGCACACTTCTCGAAGACCAAACTCCAAGAAGGCGAGCATGAGGATAGTACCACCAAGATGTCCAAGCTCGATGAGCTCCAAGACGATGCTCCCAAGTTTGACTTGACTACCATCCCTCTTTGTGGCATTGATGATGCCGAGTCCTCCATGACTCTTTTTCAAGACGATGCGGCGACGAGTACGACTACGGAGACCCTCAAGGACCAAGCTTTGGAGGCGAGCGACAAGGTGGCGAGCAAGGATGATGCTTCCATCTTAGGAGGTGAGAGTGATGATGTGCCATCTTCGGCCTTCATCCACGGCGACAACAATGAGATGGTTGAGCATGGGATTTTCCCTTCGACCACGGCGACGTATGATAACTTGAGTGACTTGTGCCACCATATTGAGAGTGGGCGTGACTTCACCACTAGCCCGAAATATGATGTGTTGCCACAATTCCCATGTGAGGAGAGACACAACACCCACCACTTGAGTGAGATGATTGACTCCACTATATGTGACATTGAGTGCACCTACCATGAGGGAGTGAGTGAACCACCACATAGAGAGAGTGAGATAGTTGATAGGTCATGTGAGGCCACTTTCAACACTAACGACTTGACCTCTACCTCTATTGTGTCTTCTCATTTGGTGCTAGGTCCCATATATGATGGTGCGACGATCCGCGACGACTACGTCCTACCTTTGGACAAGACGATGGCCATGGTAGAATATGATGCACCCCCCACATGGTTCTATCACAATGATGATCTTGACCACCATTCGGTCTTACCCACCTCACCTACACCACATGAGTGGAATGACAAAGGTAACATAGGTGAAGGTGATGCTCTTGTCCCACTAGTGGACTATCATGACATTGATTGCTTGCATGATGTTGATCAACCTATTTCCATGCTTCATACTAGTGTGACTTCCCCATGCGATGATTTACCCATTTATGATGAGTATGATGATTGCCATGTGGAGTCTATTAGTTGTGATGCCATGTTACATAGGATTTCTTGTGCTAATTCTCTCGGTCACATCATGTTTGCCAATCCGCTTGACTTGTCATATGCTATGCATGAGATCGACCACATGTCATATTTGCAATCTCTTCATAGTGACTATGCATATGCCCCTAAGATTAACCCAATTTGCACTTATGGCATAGATGGCAATCCCATGGTTATCGGCATTTGTTTTTCTTGTGATGATATTGATATGCTCCCTTTGCATCCTTTATCGCATATGCCATGCCATGACCACCTAGCTTCGGATATGCATTGTTTTGGATGTTGTCCATTTTCTCCATATGATGTTTCCTATATTGCTCATGAGGAGACACCCATAGTTTCCTCATACATTTTAGGAGATTTTGATCCATACAATTCATTGCATGATCCCAATACTTATGTGCTCAATTTGCATCCCCATCGTGCTATACACAATAGCTATTCTTTCATGATGGATGACATGTTCTTATACCATGCATCAAATTTCTTTGAGCGATGCTTATCTTGTACTAACTCAAACGTGCACATACACATCATGATGGATGATGTGTACATTTACCACACACACAATTTCTTTTGTTTGTGTTTCTTTTGTGTAGGTACCCATGAATACTTGTCAACCTCGCAATCCCACGAGTTGACAAAACGAGCTCTAGAGAGCAACGATAGCTTGGGATCCCATGGATTGTCTTTCCCACCGCTCTCTTCACGCAAAGACTTCGCACATTTCTTCTACATGGCCCTCCCTTGGCTATGGGTTATTGTCCATTACATATTCTATGCCCATCTTGCCATGTTCATTTTGCATGATATGTTCATTACTATGCCTTTGCCATGCATTCGTGACCCATGCTTTGCATTACACATGATGATTGATTCTCATACTTGTATGTGTATTTGCAACCTTGGTGGAGATATTGCTTGTTATTGCCATGTTTGCTTTGTGCCCCATGCCTCTGATGATACTATGATCTTGCTTTGTGTTTGTGCTTGCGATATGTCATGTGCATTGCCTATGCCTATTATTTGCTCACATGACATGATTGCCATGATTTCCTCTAGTATGTTGCATCTTCACACTACTAGCTTGCACAACTTGATTACTATGATTGCTTATGTTGCATCTCCGATGACTCAAACTTGCTCGCTTCATGCGGTTGATGACAACCATCTACATGCTTTGCACATGATTGTTATTGATTCTTGTCATATATCTCCATATGTTGCCTCTCTCATGCTAGATGATTTGCCATGGATTGAGTGCAACGATGCATTTCGCCTTGCTCATGAGATTGCCCCCATAGCATTCTCACATCTATTTGGAGATTTTGACATATTCCTTGTGAAGCATGCTTGTCTTACCTCTTTGCATCATATACCTAGTGCCATGAATATATCCATTGTTGCATCATATTATTCATGCACTTGTGCTTCTAATGGTTAGGTGCAAGAGAAGAGAACCATCATGATGGATGATGTGTTTATCTACCATGTGCATACATTCTTTGCTTTGTTTTGTGCATGTGTAGGAAACTTGGACTTCGTGTCAACTTCCACGTCACGTGAGTTGACAATTCGAGCTCTTGAGAGCGAACCACCTTCTACCATGGAGCTTCTACATCATACTTGCTTGTGCTTAGGCATTGTGAAGGACGCACAAGGACATGCTTTGAAGGTGATATCCTTCTCTTTTGAGAACCCCCAAACCATGAGCATGGATATTGCGGATCGTACTACTTGTGTTGCTTGCACCATGAGACTTGATTGCACACATGTTAGAGATCTTGTTTCAACTTGTCATTTTCACCGTTCCATGCATCATGATATTTATGCCTTGTGTGTTGCATCCAATTCTTGGATTATTTGCTCCTATCACATGCTTGGTTGCAACAATATCATTTCTTCACATATGCCATGTCTCATTGATTGCTACATGTTTGCCTTGATTGCCTCACACATGATGAACAATTTCTCTTTCTATTGTGTTGAGTGCCACACTATATTCACTACAACCTATGCACATTATGCTTGGATTGTCTTGCACTTGACCCATGTGTTTAGACACTTCATTTCTTTTGGTGTTGTGAATGATTCCTATGCCTACCATAGACCTTTCATTGAGCGCTTTGCCCATGTTTGCTATGATCTTGAGGTAGATGCTTATTCACTTATCCAACATATTTGCATCACTACCTCACATTTACATGCTTGTCCTCATGATATCTTTGCTTGTGCTCAATTTACGTGCTTATATGCCATGTCACAATCCTTTGTCACACCATATGCTTTGCATGATGACGACACTTGTTTGGTGCATAACCTCTTGAATGCTTGGTTTTGCACAAACGCTAACCACATTTGTTTTTCTAAGTGTTTGTTGTCCTTGCTCCTTTTGAAGGAATCACTAGACGGTGCGACATTGGAGAGTGCCCATTTCGAGCTTCAAGACGACGAGTACTTGGTGAACATCCACTTCTACACGGAGAAGCCATCTCTTTCCCATGGTGATTTGGTATTCGATCCGAGGTCGGATCTTTCCCAAGGGAGGGGAGATGATGCGGAGCATCCTATGGACATCACCATGTCAAGAGTCCATTCGACGGGTGACACGTGCGACATCTACTTCACATACAGAAAGGTATTTTCGGGACACTACGGACGACGAGGAGGAGTGCAAGCGCCAAGGAACAATGACACCATCCATGAGGGAAGCCTGGAAGCGATGACGGAAGAAGACGAAGCTGCTGAAGCTACAGCGGTCGGACATACGGGACAGAGGCTGGACATCCGGCGCCTGTGCAGCCGCCCAAATGCTTCACCAACAGTCGGCCAAACAAGCCTCAGTGGCCGGACATCCGACGCCAACCCCGGACATCCGGCGCCTCCTGACAGCCCGGACATCCGGCATCTCCCCCGAAAATCTGGCACCAATGTATCCAGAGAGCAGCTGAACCTCCACTTCAGCACAGACATCCGGCCACGACCCTGGACATCTGGCCCCCAGCCCGGACGTCCAGCACTTGCACGTTCCTAACCGGTCCAAAGGCCCATGTATCCCCTCCTCACTTACCCCTTCGTGGCTCTAGACTATATGTACTCCTCCACCTCCTTCTAGTTAGGGTTAGCATTGTTTTAGCTCATTTTAGAGAGAGAGCATTGCTCATCCACATCGGATCTACTCCACGAGAGAGATCACGGCCTCTACGGAGAAGATCACTTTGGATTCAAGACCTCCTTGCGGACAAGATCATCAAGACCCCCTCTTGGGTGGCCCCATCAAGACCTCCTCACGGAGAAGACCGTTACCTCTTGTATCATCCGTTGTTGACTTTGGATCTTGTATCTCTCTTTGTGTTCATCGATCTAGCGCATGTGTGATCATTCTTGTTGGTTTGAGTGTTCTCTTGTGTTCCCCTCGTGATTTTCCCCTCGTTTCCCTCCTCTTGTTCTTCGTGTTCTTCGCGGGATCCGCTTCTTTCGTGAAAGATCGGCCACTAGGGTTCCACCCTACATCAGGAAATGAATATATTGTTCTTATGAAGTTGAACTAGCTATATGTTGTACTGTGCTATTTTCATGTAGCTACCGTACTGTGATGTTATAATATATTTATGTGCCTGATATGAAATTGGCAAACAGCTGTTCGATATGAAATGTGAATTTGCGTAATACTGGAATTATTAATTGTAAACTAATAAACCTGCTAAATGTGTCTTGGACCTTTGCAGTAAAAGCGCTTGCGATGGATAGCCCAATGCCACACAGTTTTCTGCATCAAATCGTGTGTGATATAGTTGATAAAAGCAAACAGTTAACCAAGGAAGACCGTGTGTGATAGTTACACCTTTCACACACGAGCCTACACATAAAATTGTGTGGGATTTACGTCCGAATGGAAACGTTTTCCCTGGATTGACTATGTGGGATGTACATAAGAACGGAAACGTATTCCTTGGATTAACTATGTGTGATATACATATGAACGAAAATGATTTTCTGGGATTCACTGTGTGGGATTTACATACCTACGGAAATGACTTCTGGGATTTACCGTGTGGGATGTACATACCTATGGAAATGATTTCTGGGATTCACCATGTGGGATGTACATACCTACGGAAATGGTTGGGTTTCGATGCCTCGCCCGATCGCACACGGCCCCAGCCTGGGTCCTAGGAGGGCCTATCCCCGACGATTTCTGGGTCGTGTGGGAATGACACCCTATCGCACACACTCACTTGGCGATGGTTCCAACTGCCATCACGGAAAGGGGTTAAAAACCGCTTGTTTAGGACCAACGCGCACCAGTGATGGGCTAGATTTGGAATCGTCCGTTCATGGGCCGACAATAATGGGTTGTCATTAATCGGCTGTTTTTATGATGCTATGAAAACGGCCCAACGGATTAACGGGCTGCAAACGAGCCGATTGTAACCATGAGCTGAATTTGCCCAGAAGCGGAAAAGGCTAGTAACGGGCCGTAAGTAACCGAATGCTGGAAATGAGCCCAAGAATAAATGGGCCCTGAGAAGGCCGAAAGATAACACGGGTTGGAAATGACCCAATGGAATAATGGGCCGTTGATGGGTATAAAGCGGTACACTGTTCATTGCGGGCTAGGTTCACCATGGGCCGTTAATGGGCCAAGAGTTACAAATGGCCTCATATGGGCCGAAAGACATCATGGGCCATACATGGGCCGGAAGTTACAACGGGCTGGAATCATATTGGATGGCCCATATGAAGCTATTGGGCTTAATTCCGATAGGCCGTAACGGGTCATGAGTTAGTGGGCCGTAAATGGGCTATATACGAACAGGCCGTTAACAGGCTTTCCATGGGCCGGCCCGTTACCTTTTGACCAAGTCAAACGGGCCAGCCTTTTCACTAGAATGGGCCTCTGTTGGGCCGTGCCACGTGTCGATGTATCATAGGCGCCTCCTGTCCAATTAATGGATGCATTTGTTCCAACGGTGAGCCAACACGTGTTTCCTCCGGCCAATGAGAATTTTACACGTGAAAAATCCTCATTGGTCCGGGCTGTTAGCGGGTTATCGGATCCAAAACCGGACCCGATAGCTTAACGGTGACTCGTTACGGTGGATGCCATGTGTCGGTCACCCATGACGAAAGACTTCCATGACGCGTGATTTATCGTCATGGAAGTGGACACTTTCGTGATGATAATTTTGGTAATGTCATGCAACACTTCTACGACAGCACAGGTATGACTATCTTGATTCTATCATAAAATTGTCAGGGATGTACATGCATGACAGAAAACGTGACCTACTGTGACAAACACATATCATCACGAAGTGTCTTTTTTTGTAGTGTAGGGACACTGTGTTTTGTCTATGTATCCACTCATTTATCAAGTTTTCTGGTTAATACAATTCTAGCATGAATAATAAGCATTTATCATGATATAAGGAAATATAAATAACAACTTTATTATGGCCTCTAGGGCATATTTCCTCAGTCTCCCACTTGCACTAGAGTCAATAATCTAGTTCACATCGTCATGTGATTTAACACCAATAGTTCACATCTTTATGTGATTAGTTCACATCGCCATGTGAGTAACACCCAAAGGGTTTAGTAGAGTCAATAATCTAGTTCACATCGCTATGTGATTAACACCCAAAGAGTACTAAGGTGTGATCATGTTTTGCTTGTGAGAGAAGTTTAGTCAACGGGTCTGCCACATTCAGAGCCGTATGTATTTTGCAAATTTTCTATGTCTACAATGCTCTGCATGGAGCTACTCTAGCTAATTTCTCCCACTTTCAATATGTATCCAGATTGAGACTTGGAGTCATCCGGATCGGTGTAAA
>NC_053025.1:294985118-295101929 GCF_003073215.2 Triticum urartu | reverse complement strand
TGATGTAATGCTTTATTCATGTAATTGTGTGAAGTGGCGATTGTAAGCCAACTATGTATCTCTTTCCCTTATGTATTACATGGGTTGTGTGAAGATTACCTCACTTGCAACATTGCTTACAATGCGGTTATGCCTCTAAGTCGTGCTTCGACACGTGGGAGATATAGCCGCATCGTGGGCATTACAGTTGGCATGAGGTGTTGTTATGTTGTTAGTAGGTCGCCTGCCAAGTTTCATCGCATTCGGAGTTTATTTGACGCCCCAACGATTAACTATAGCGGCAATATAGCCGGTCAAACGTCGGACGTTTTCGGTCTCCGAAAACTGTTGCCGGGCTTTCCCTCTCTTTCCTCCCTAGACCGTCTACACAGTCCACTACCTACCACCAAGTCCAACCTAACCACTCTCGTCAGCCCGCGGCCCTCCTCGCGCGCGCGTCCGAAAGCTGTCCCGGACCCGGGCAGTCGTCACTGTTGGGTCCGGATCATCCCCAAACATCCCCAAAATATCATCGTTTTATTTTTTGGACTCCCTAGCATATTTATTCTCGTCCGTCGGATTTTGATCGGAAGATCCAACTCCCCTCTTTTCCATATATATAGTCCACTCCTAGTCTATTTTGGACAAACCCTAAAATATAGGGACTTGTCCCGTCGAGCCGACGCCACCCACCTCGGGATCCCTCCCGATCCACCTACCTCCTCCTCTGTTTCTGCATCTGACCAGCCCTCCCACGCCTCCACCTCGACCGCGGCCGTCTTCCAGCGCCCAGCCTCCTCCTCCCTTGCCTCTTGGACGCGTCCGACCGCCCGCAGGCGTCATCGTCCACGCCCTCAGGATCTAGCAGCTGTAGCCCCATGTCTCCCTCCACGCTCGTGCCCGAGTAGGAAATCCCCAGCGGAGCTCGTCCGCGAGCAGACCCGCCGGAGCAGACCAAGCCCCTCCTCCAGGGACCTTCCCCGGCGCTCCCTCGACCCACGCCGCCTCGGATCGGTCGAGCCAGACCGGATCCAGCCATCTCCACCGGTCCCCTGCCTGGTCGTCGTCACGTTGCGTCCTCCGCGTCGCCTCGCCTCCGTCGGGCCTCCCTACGCCAAGCCCCTGCTCGCCCCGACCCCGGGTCACCGGAGACACCAGGGGATTTCCTCTACCTCGCCTCGTTCGCCCGCAAGCTTCTGCGCCGCCCGGAGCTCCTCGACGCTGGTCGGATCCGTCGCCCTGGAGACCCGCCTCCCCGCCGCCCTCTCGTCCAGTTCCAGCCACCTCTGCAGCCGTTCTTCGCCACCAGGGAGCCGTCGCCCCGCCAAGTCCCTCGTCGCTTGCTTCTTCTTGGACCAGCCATGGAACCGCCCGACTGCGGCCACCTGTGCTGAGGTCCAGCCGGATCTGTAACCCAATGCCTCGCCTCGGACCTCCTGCGATGCCTGCTGTCGTCGCCTTCCTCCGGCATCACCGGCCTCACCTGTTGTTGCCGCTGTTTCCCCTGTCAAACGAACAAGCACGACCCAACGTTCCAGTCGATCCCCTGCGCGTTGACCACGCCCCTGCATCGTCCCCGCGCCTGGGCCACGAGAGCGCTGAGGCCCAGCAGCGCCTGTCCTTCGCCCGCTTCCCCGGCCCAGTGCTCTAGCAGACCTACCTCTTGCCTCTACCTCCTCTGCCGAGCTGGGCCAAGGCCCACTTGGTGAGCCCACCCCCAGCGCCCCACCTTTTTTTTCTCATGTTGGGCCAGCCAACCAGTTTCTGCCCGTAATGGTTTTTTTTCTAGATCTGCGATTTTAGCAATTTTCCAGAGAAACCAGTTTTACAGGAAGCCCCCTAGACTTCATGCATATTATAACTCCACAACCGTGCATCGGATCTAAATAATTTATATATGAAAGTTGCTTAGAATCTTGTCTAGTTTCATAATATCCAACTTTCATGCATGTTTAAAATGTTTAAATTGCTGTTTGTTTAATTTTGTTCAAATGCCATGTTAAGATGATTTAATTCATAACTTAATAACCGTAGGTCGGATTTAAATAAACTGTATATGTAAATGGGGTAGAAAAATGCATAGTTTAACATGGTGCACTCATCCTGCATGTTTAAGAACTCTAAAATTATGCTTAGGGCAGATCAGTACCAAACCTAATATATGCATATGAGGATTTTTCGGACTTGTTGCTTGTTGTTCTGGCCTCATTTAAACTTGCCTAGATAGTTAGTTTTCATATGCTTCACCCTTGCCATGCTAACCAACATTTAATATTGTTGAGTACTTAAACGGGAGAGAACTAAATAATTGTTGTGGTGTTTCATCAATATGCAACTCGTTGCATATTGAGCTCCACTTAACTTGTAGTTTTGCTTATGCACTTTGCCATGCCATGCCTCATTAAACCGGGCATGCATCATACTTGGTTGTGCATCATGCCATGTTGATGTGATGGTTGTTTACTATGTTGTTTGTTTCTTTCCGGTGTTTCTTCTTCGGGTTAGTTCCGATAACGTCGCGTTTGTGAGGATCCATTCGACTACGTCTGTTTGTCTTCTTCATGGACTCGTTCTTCTTCCTTGCGGGATCTCAGGCAAGATGACCATACCCTCGAAATCACTTCTATCTTTGCTTGCTAGTTGCTCGCTCTATTGCTATGCTGCGATACCTACCACTTGCTTTATCGTGCCTCCCATATTGCCATGTCAAGCCCCTAACCCACCTTTCCTAGCAAACCGTTGTTTGGCTATGTTACCGCTTTGCTCAGCCCGTCTTATAGGGTTGCTAGTTGCAGGTGAAGTTGAAGTTTGTTCCATGTCGGAACATAGATATGTTGGGATATCACAATATATCTTATTTAATTAATGCATCTATATACTTGGTAAAGTGTGGAAGGCTCGGCCTTATGCCTGGTGTTTTGTTCCACTCTTGTCGCCCTGGTTTCCGTTATACCGGTGTTATGTTCCTTGATTCTGCGTTCCTTACGCGGTTGGGTGTTATGGGAACCCCTTGACAGTTTGCTTTGAATAAAACTCCTCCAGCAAGGTCCAACCTTGGTTTTACATTTGCCTAACAACCTATTACCCTTCCCTTGGGTCGGCCAACCCGAGGGTCATCTTTATTTTAACCCCCCGGGCCAGTGCTTGTCTAAGTGTTGGTCCGAACCGGGCAGCCTGCGGGGCCACCTCGTGGCAACTCGAGGGCTGGTTTTACTCGTAGCTTGACCTATCCGGTGTTGCCCTGAGAACGAGATATGTGAAGCTCCTATCGGGATTGTCGGCACATGGGGCGGCTTTGCTGGTCTTGTTTTACCATTGTCGAAATGTCTTGTAACCGGGATTCCGAGTCTGACCGGGTCTTCCCGGGAGAAGGAATATCCTTCGTTGACCGTGAGAGCTTGTGATGGGCTAAGTTGGGACACCCCTACAGGGTTTGAACTTTCGAAAGCCATGCCCGCGGTTGTGGGCAGATGGGAATTTGTTAATGTCCGGTTGTAGAGAATTTGACACTTAACTTAATTAAAATGCATCAACTATGTGTGTAGCCGTGATGGTCTCTTCTCGGCGGAGTCCGGGAAGTGAACACGGTTCTTGTGTTCTGCTTGAACGTAAGTAGTTTCAGGATCACTTCTTGATCATCGCTAGCTTCACGACCGCTGCGTTGCTTCTCTTCTCGCTCTTATTTGCGTAAGTTAGCCACCATACATGCTTAGTGCTTGCTACAGCTCCACCTCACTACCCCTTTCCTACCCATAAGCTTAAATAGTCTTGATCTCGCGGGTGTGAGATTGCTGAGTCCTCGTGACTCACAGATACTTCCAAATAGTTGCAGGTGCCGATGATACCAGTGAAGGCGACGCAACCCAGCTCAAGTGGGAGCTCGATGAAGATCGTGCTTGCTATTATGTTTCCTTTCCTGTTGATCAGTAGTGGAGCCCAGTTGGGGCGATCGGGGATCTATCATTTGGGGTTGTCTTCTTTTATTTTGGTTCCGTAGTCGGACCTTGATTGTATTCTGGATGATGTATGTTTAACTTGTATTTGTATGAAGTGGCGATTGTAAGCCAACTCTTTATCCCTTTCTTATTCAGTACATGGGATTGTGTGAAGATTACCTCTCTTGCGACAAACCTACCATGCGGCTATGCCTCTAAGTCATGCTCCGACACGTGGGAGATATAGCCGCATTGTGGGTGTTACATCGCATCCACAAGTATGTCTAGTTATTCAATGTTGCATTGTCTTTCACAATTCTCCATTTCAAGCATTAGTTAATTTTTGAACACACACACCATAATTTTAGGACCACGAGGAAGGGGATTAACAGGACAACTGCTGACTGGCTAGTTAGGCTTGAGCCGTACGTTACACAATGGGAGACTGCAAACACACATCTATGGCACGAGAATGTCGGGTTTAATCTCGATGAATTCAATCGCTACTTGGAGTGGTACATGACCGGAACATAGTTACACATCATTAAGCACTCTCACCCAGATGAGATACCTGACACTAGTCCATCGGCTATGTACCTGAGCTATGATACTTCGCGCTCTAGGCAGCACACGGTAAGGTATATACTCTTTCTGTAATGCATCTAGTTGCCACGTACTTTGCCGTGCATACTTCATAATCGTCCTGTCAATTTTTAGGCTGACTTGACACTCGAACTCTATGAAGATATGTCCACCTTTGGACGTTCACTATCGTATGGACCTCTTCTTCAGCACCAATCTACACTCCAGCCCTTCGTGACACGCATGCAGAACAAGATACGAGCTATCTACAGGGCTATCACGTGCACCCGGAGAAGCGACGTTGATCACCACCACCACCAGCAGCAGCCACACCCTCACGCATCGACATCAGCCATGCCCACGTCTAGCACATCAGCCAACGACCAGGCCACCCCCTCCTGACCAACCTAGCAGTTCGACATGGCAGCACCCACAGCACCATGGTCCCACGTCGGTTTCGTGTTTCAACCACAACCACATCAGCAGGGATACACATCGAGCTTCAACTTTGAACCACACCCACAACCACAATAATAGAGATACACGTCGAGCTTCGACTTTCAGCCACACCCATAGCCACAACCAGCTGGTATGTCTCTTCATATTTATTGTTTTCAATATCAATCGAGGCAATCTAATTCTTCACGACTTAACATTCCCTCCCGCGGGAGCCTACGGATATTAGGCGTCTATGTCCGGATCCACGTGGGGGAGTGATCAACATCCCGAGGAGAACATACAATATCACATGTTGCAGCACACCCATTGGATGAACATGTTTCAACTCCTCCACCAGGCCCCACACAGGATACACAGTATGATCATGACGAGTTTGAGCTTCCTCCTCGTAACATTAGGCCACCCCACATGTTAGGATGGTCGACGCCTCAAGCACCGCCTGAGCGCCAGGACAGACGTCGTTAGTGACGATTCTATCTATCAGTAGAGACATGACTATCTACTTATGTATGATACTTATGTCTATTCTATATATGAGACAAATGACTATATACTTATGTATGAGACATATGCCTACTCTATTTTAGTACAAACTACAACATCATATTTAGATAGAACATAATGCTCCTACAATAAGACAATACAAATAACTGGATACAACTACATCTGAATGAAATGGTAGGTAAGACTACACTTACAACATACAACTTAAAAACTACATGAAACCATCACCATCATCCTCCTTCGATGCAGCACTCTTGCCCTTTGACAATGCAAACCTCTTGCCCTTTGACGATGAAGAACTCTTGCCCTTTGACGATGTAGAACTCTTGCCTTTCGACAATCGGTTACTATTCGCCTTGGTGCTCGGCATGAAGATATCGTCTTCATCCTCGCTGTCGGCAGTCCATAAAAAAGTATATTATGCTGCAACCTTTAGGTATCTTTCACCCTTTGATTGTTGCTTCATCCATCTTCCATGCAACATGAGAAGTTCCTTCCGTATCTCCTCAAAGGTCCTCGAAGGCTACCACACCTACTTAATGCGCGAGCCAACTCATTCAGTAGGGTGTCGGGACTAATGAGTTCGTCCCACAAAACTATTCTATTGTCTCTTTTGAAATTGGCAGCTAAACGCAGAAGACATTGGGACATACTAGGGTGAAAATTATGATCAAAAGGACATCCGGACATATAGGCGAGACTACGAGACTACACTAGAATGCTTACCCACGTTAGTGCCGACAGTGTTTCATAGGTTGAGAACACAAAGAAAGGCGGGAACTCTGTAGCGGGAAAATATGGCGGGAACTCGGAAGCGGGAAAATCTGACGGAAAGTACATAGCGGGAAAATATGGCGGGAACTAGAAAGCGGGAAAATATGGTGAGACATACTGGCGGGACCTAGAATGTGGGAGAATGTAGCGGGAATTAGAAAGTGAAAAATATGGCGGGAATTATAAAGCGGGAAAATGGCGGGGATACTGGCGGGAAACGATGGCCCGAGATATAAGCGGGAATCGGGCCATGCATCTATCGGCTTACGTAAGCTAATTAGGACTAATCATCCTACGGCAAGATAATTAGAGTCTATCCTACAGAAAGACAATTGGAACCTATCGTCATAGTGGAAGATAATTAGTTCCACCACCCCGATAGGAATTTAACGCTTAATCGGTGTCTATATTTAATCGGCATCCATATAGATGATAGGTGCCCAATCGGCTTTCTATTGGACGACGGGATCCAATCGTTTACCAGTTAGCCGATGATGTATTATTTAAAAAATAAATAAATTCGGCGTAATATTTCTGCAAATTAATAAAAAATGTATTATTTAAATTTTTTGAGCAAGATAACGAACGCAGTATCTTTTTTGACTGGAAATAATGAACGCAGTATCGCTCCCTCAAAAATAAAAATAAAAATGAACGCAGTATCGCCGTCCACAGAAATACTTTCCCTTTCTCTTTCTTTCTTGATTGATCCTCTTTCGCCTCTGTACCGCGTGTCGGTCCTCGCGAGTTCGCCGTGGAACACCCCATGGGCTCCGGCGAGGACACCCCCGGAGGAACCGGTGGAGGAGTCGGCGGGATAGTCCGGGGTGCGGTGCTGAAGGCGCTCGTCGTCTTCGGCGGCGTTATTCTGATCCGGCGGCTGCGCCGCTCCACCACCCGGTGGGACCACGCCCGCGCCGTCGCCGACGCCCTCTCTGGTGAAAAGGTGAGCCCCCCGCTAGAATTGTAGCCTCCGTTTAGAGTGGCTAAATTTTTGTACTTTTGAGCTAAGGAAAATAACAATAATGTGCCTTGATACATTTCTTGGTTTATATTGCCATGATTGGTTCCATGTGCAGTTCTCGAGGGAGCAGGCGAGGCAGGATCCTGGAAACTATTTCAACCTTAGGTGAAAATTACGCTTCCCATAAGCATTCCGTTTGCACATTAGTTGTTGGGATGTTCGTTTACTTACTTACTTATGAAGCTTTTTATCCCAAACAAGTTGGGGTAGGCTAGATATGAAACCCTTTCACGAGGACTTCCCGGGAGGTCACCTATCCTAGTACTACTCTCGCCCAAATGGGTTTCATACCCAAAAGACTGGCTAGTTTTTACGTTGGCTCGCCAAGCCTATCACAACCCGTAGATATGAAACCCTTTCACGAGGACTTCCCAGGAGTGCGACTTTCTTTTGGGTAGTTGTGGAAGCGGCTTGAGGTGTTCCTGGGTTGTTACTCATTGCTACTTTGTTATGAATTTGCTAAACTTGTGCTTTCCTAATAATGGGGATATGCATAACCGGTTATTCATTCCTATTGTATTGGTACAATTCACGTTGATTTATGAATACATGTGTTTTGAGCATTGTTGTAGATTTTTGATTCATCACCTTATGGTGGTGGTTGCCTTAGTTTTATTTTTTCTTGGGTAGTGCCAAACTGATTGGGGAATCCAGAAATGTTGCCGGGTTCTGGCTGCTGTCCACAACTCCACATAAATGTTGTGTAAAATTACATTACGACGATAAATTTCTAACATAACTTGAAGTGGCAGCTGTAGAGCATTGTCATAGCATCGTGTTTTTCTTGGCCGAGAGCAAGAGTCGAATAACACCCCTAGGCTGCAATACTAATGATAAAACATGTTCTGTTCTGATCTTAACGAACCACAACGTTAGCAAAACCCCAGAGAAAATAGTTCTGTTGTACTCGATGCAAACAACATATTTATTGAGTCATCTTAATAGAGTAGCAAGTTAAAGGCTGGTCTCCTAGAAGTCTTGAAAAACAGTTTTCTCAAAAGTGATTCTCAATCTATGTGTGGTCCAAATAACCACTGTTAAACCATAAGAGGATATCAGGGCACTTCTTCTCTTATGGTACTTTGTTTACTCAAAGTTCTACCAGATGCCTTGGATGAAAATATAGTTTTCTAAACGTGATACCAAAATAAGTTTTGCAAATAAAAATAAATTAGTATCCCATTAGATGTCACATGGTTGAATTAATGTAACTATTCTGCACTTACTTCCTTTGGCATAAGTTTAAATACTTACTATGCTAATCTACCTTCTGTCACCTAAACATCTTGTGTATAACTTGGCCTTCCATTCTTCTAGAATGCTCACTTGCCCTGCAACTGAGATGGTGGATGGTTCTGGAGTGCTCTACTTTGAGCAAGTATGCCCATTGGTCTTATAAATCCTTCAAATTTGTAGCCTCTTCCAGGATTTTTTTTGCGAGTCTCTTCCAGGAACTTCAGTGTCATACTTCCTTTTGCAGGCATTTTGGAGAGCTCCAGAAAAACCTTTCCGACAAGTATGGTAACTTCTAAACTGCGCATCTAAAGATCTTCTTTGGCCACGGTCTAAAAAAAGTCCCATCTAAAGAAAACCTAAACAGTCTCACTCTTTCAAATCAAAGATTGTACTTCATATGCAAATATATGTTGTACCTGGCCATCAATTCTTGAAGTGTTCCTGTACCAACTTAAATTCCTCATATCAAATATATGTTAAATAAGCTTAGGCTATCATCTGCAACCATACGTGTATAAACATATTCTATGTACCATATCATGTCAGTTCATTATTATCCTCTTCTTTTGTATTCTGTGATATCTGATCAAGGGAAATATTTTTCATGTTCCACTCTTTCGATGAGCATCCAAAGCACACCCATAAAATATTTGTCCATTTCATGTTTCTGCTAATACACATCTTTATGGCAACATAAGGTTTTTGTGCGTACTTTGCTCTTGGTATACCTGTCTATTTTGTTTCGCGTTGTAGATGTTGCTTGTCAGTTTGTAGGCAGTGCAGAAGATTTTGCATACTCTGCCACCTGAATACTTTTATAACTGATATGTTTAATTCATTTGACATAATATGATGCAACGCAAACTGAATAATACATTTTGAAAACAGAAACATGGGTGTTAGTGTCAGACAGTAGAACTTCATATACCCATTTGTAGCGTGTTATTCGGATGATTTAACAATGAAGTTCGACTTCAGTTCTTTAGTCTGTTGTTCTTGCATATATGTAACAATTGTAAGTTGCTGGTGCTTGCAGAGATTCTACATGGTAAAGCCATGTCCAAAGGAGATGAAATGTGACGTTGAGGTAAGCTGCATACTTATTTACCGTTAATAAACACGTCTTAGACCTTTTATTATGTGTGTGTCTGTATATATAATATATAGGACAAATGTTTCCTACGACCAGGTGTAGTTACTCCCACTTTTGTTCCGTATGTTCTAGGTAGTATGTATCATACCGGAGTATATATAAGCATAGTATGTAGTATATAAGAATGTTGAGGTAGTATATATACTACTTTTTTGGCAGTATGTACCATATAGTGAGCATACTCCTTTTTATGTACAAATATAATAAAACCTATGGCCCGCTTGCATTTTTTTTCATATAACTCACTTTGGAGTATCTTAGATATAGTTTATGAACATAATAAAAATGATAAAGTAGTATGTATACTATCACATGGTAGCATATGAGACATGGGTTGGGTGTAACTACACCTGATAATAGGATGTATTAAGGCGGATTTTTTGCCTCCCGGTTGCTATGCTAATGCTACCCCCTGGTGGCTAGACCACCCCGTGCTATCCCGGTTGCTATGCATGCCTTGTGATCTGTGTGCACACTATCCTATAGTCTTCCGTATATCGGGATTCAGTTAATGATGCATGCTATTGATCGCACTAATACGATTGCCAGCAGAGCATGTGTCAGACCAGGGGTATCAAAATGTCAGATCATGAATAGTAAACCTTCTAATTCAATCCCATATGTATGAAAATGCTATAGCTTCCTAACTTTCTATAATACTAAAGATGCTGGTTGGTGAGTAAGATGAAGATTCCCTAAAAAATGCCCCATGAACTCAAAAAAGATCCCCTAAAATGGATGCGTGTATACATACTATCAACATCTAATTTTGTTACTACTCATGACGAGTCAACTTTAAGTGTAGTGTGCAGTACAAAGGTGTCAGGTGGTAATGAACTCTATGTTTTTAAAGCGTCCCTAAGGCGACGCCTAGGCGATGCCTAGGCGTCGAAGCGCTCCCCCTCCGCTTTGGAAAATCGACTGCTTTGGACGCCTAGGCGTCCAAAGCGCCCGCCTAGGCGTCGCCTAGGTGCCCCCCCCCTCCCTAAGGTGGTAAGGCGTCGCCTTAAAAACATAGAATGAACTAGTCTAAATGCAATTAGATAATGATAAAGCTATTTTCCGACTGATAGGAATTTAGGGATAGATCCGAACGACTATGTTCGATCGAGTTCCCTCGACTCCAGGTCCCTCCGATTTTCTTTCCCTTCCGCGTCGCTGAACCGTTTTTGTTTTCGTGGGATGAAACCCTCGTACCGGTTTGTGGCCTCCAACCGTTTTTGCATCAGAAAAATAATAATTGCGTTGGTTGGGACTCGATCCCTGGCCGTCTAGTGAAGAGGCCAATGCTTCAGCCCAACTAACCAACTGTCCTTTCCTTCGTAGTTGACTAATGAAATGACCTTCCGCTATTTTAATTAGGCAAGCTTAATGGTCAACGTGCTTCTCCATACAAACAAATCGTGGATCGTAATTCCGAGCCTTTTGTATTTTTGAACTCAAGTCAGCTGGTTTGTTGCATGGCCCAATAACCTATCTCTTGTTTTTGTCAAATCATGTGTTAGGTGACTTTTATTTTGATTTGACGAACACCCAATGCATTTTTCTGGCTCACGTAAGATTTTCATCGGTAACTTATGCGTAAATAGCATCATAATTTACGCTAAAGAGAGATGATAACTTACGCACAAACACCATGCTAACTTTTTAACATGTAAAAAAAGTTGTTGTAACATACACCCAGTTACATTTGTGTAAATACAATGGTAATATGCGCACCACCAACTCGATGACTTACGCAAAAGGCTGAGATAACTTTTGTGACAGAATTTTTTTGTGGAAAAATATATCCTGTTAAATTCGGTGTAAATTTTGCGGTAACTCCATCCTGTGAAGCACGAGCCGGCGTCCCGCTCCGTCCCGTGAAGGAGGAGGCGGCCTCGCCCCGGCACAACCGCGGCGTCCAGATTGGACGCCGCGTGAAGGAGGAGCCGGCCTCGCCCCCGCACCACCTTGGCGTCCAGATTGGGACGCCGGGTCAAGGAGCCGGCGTCCTCGCCACGCAGCTGGTACGGACACATGGACGCGCCATCCTCGCCATCGCTTCACCGCCAAGGAGTTGCTGCCTGCGATCAAGAAGGTGCGGGGCTGCCTCCTCCACTACCTCAAAGGAGGCGCGCGCGGGGTGGTGGTGGTGGTGGTGGGTAGGTGGGTTGATGAAATACACCCCGATAACTTTTGTGCGAATAGCATGATAACTTACGCATCGCAGACCTGATAACTTATGTGCCTCGGTCCTAGTAACTTTAGTGTGGGAAGTGGGCGTAGGGGTGGTTGATAAAATATCCCCTGATAACTTTTATGTGAATAGCATGATAACTCACACATTACAGACTAGATGAATCATGTACCTCGGTCCTGATAACTTTGGCATGGGTGGGAAGGGTTGATGAAATGTAACTTTTGTGTGAATACCATGATAACTCACACATCGCAGACCTGATAACTTATGTGCCTCGGTCCTGATAACTTCGGCGAGGGGGGTGATAAAATATACCCACGGTAACTTTAATGTTAATAGCACGGTAACTCACACATCGCGGACCTGATAACTTATGTACCCCAGTCCCCCAGTCCTGGTAACTTTAGCGGGGGGGGGGGGGGGGGGTGGGTGGTTGATAATATCCCCCTGGTAACTTTTATGTGAATAGCATGGTAACTCACACATCACAGAGTGGGAAGGGGTTGATGAAATATCCCCTTGATAACTTTTGTGTGAATAGCATGGTGACTCACACATCGCAGACCTGATAACTTATGTGCCTCGATCCTGATAACTTCGGTGAAGGGGTTGTTTAAAAACATACCCCCTATAACGTACGTGTAAATAGTTTGGTACTATACACATTGTATACATGATAACTCACGCACAAATACTGTGGTAACTTTAACCTGAGCTGATAAGAAGGTTAGAGAAACCGGTTTTATGCCCCGGTAATATCTGTGTAAACAACATGGCAACGGATGTAGCACATGCGTGATAACTTCCTTAGCCCAGAAGCTGTAACTTTTGATATGAAAGAAGTCGTCGGAACATATCAACATGAGATCTAGTTTCAAAGCTCTCGTCGTGATGATTTTTTTTTGTGAAAATGGTTTTTCGATGGGACCAGCGGTTTGAACTACAAAACATTTTAAAGTTTTGAAATAGGGGAAATCTAGGATAACATCAGCTATTTTGTCCTCTAATTCATTTGCACGCGGGGAGAAAGTTGGAGGACCATTCTTATGCCCTGGTAATTTCTATATAAACAAGATGGTAACTTAGTTATCACAGACGTGATAACTTACTTAGCCTGGTCCTGGTAAGTTTTGACCCAAAAAAAGTCGGCGGAACATATCAACATGGATCTAGTTTCGAAGGTCTCGTCACGACAAAACTTTTATGTGAAAATATTTTTTCAAACGGACTGGCGGTTTGAGCTGCAAAACATTTTAAAGTTCTAAAATAGGGGGGAATCTAGGATGACATCAGCTATTCTATCCTCTAGTTCATTTGCATGTGGAGAGAAGGTTGGTTGACCATTTTTATGCCCGATAATATCTATTTAAAATAAGATGGTAACTTATGTACCACAAACGTGATAACTTACTTAGCTTGGGCGTGGTAACTTTTGACCCAAAAAAAAGTTGTCGGAACATATCAATATGGGATCTAGTTTCGAAGGTCTTGTCGTGACGAATCTTTTATGTGAAAACGGTTTTCCAATCGAAGCAACGGTTTGAGCTACAAAACATTTTGAATTTTAACTTCTAATGAAATCTTTGCAGACATCACCATTTCTGTCTTATGTGCATGCATGCATCTTTTGAAGAGATTGGGTGAGATTGGATTATTTGCCACACTTTATTTAGGGAGTTGATGATTTGCCCTGCTTTGGTTAGAGTTAGATCATTTGCCCCATTTTTCTTCAATCTTTTGGTCATTTGCCCCAGTTTCTGTTTTAATGAATTCTTAATTAGTTTAAGTCAGAAAATGGATGTGGAATGGCCTTTATGCCCCTATGACAGTTTTGCAATTTCTCTGCGTAATCTTCTCTACTTGGTACGACCCCAGCAGATCAATCGATCCATTCACAACTTGTATCCCGTCCTTGTGTTCCTGTGTTAGTTGGAGTTGAAGTTGCCGTGCTATGCCCTGCTCGCCGGAGTCGCTGTAGTCACCTTGGTCACCGGAATCGTCGTTCAGGCCATCACTGATCTGCCTCTTGCTCCAGCTCAAGATTACGCTGCGCCCGTCTCCAGCTCCAGCTCGTGGTCAGCGCCGCCGCTGCTCCCGTACACTCCAGCAGCAACTCTGTTGGAATTAACCATGCGTCCATGTCCGGCTTGGACATGAAGCTAGCTACTACGTACATCCTATGTATCCCCTTGTAACCAAATACGGAGTATCAGATCAGACAAATAAGATAACTGGATCGGTGTTCTGTGTTTTCGCGTGAGTGTCCTGTCCGTTCCTCCGCCGGCGGGTCGCATACGTACGTGAGCTACGTGAGTAGCCTCCAAGAAAATCCATCCACCTGCCTAGCTGCTTCAAAGCCAGCTTCTACATGACTTGCCCTGCCTATGAAAAGCATCGGTGGAGTCAGCTTTGCATGTAGTGTTTGCCCTTTGCGGCTTTGCCGGAGAGTACACGACGAGTCGCTGTGTCGGGAACAGCGCCCCTGGTTGCAGCTTGCCCCCCGGCCCCCTCGTCTGCTCCCAGCGTACGAGGAGAAGAGAAAACATGACGAACAGTTGTCATAGTTCGACCAGGTAGAGGGGCATAAAGGTCATTCCGCATCAATTTTCTGAATTAAACAAATCAAGAATTCATTAAAACAGAAATTAGGGCAAATGATCAAAAGATTAAAGAAAAATGGGGCAAATGATCTAACTCGAACTAAAGCAGGGCAAATCATCAACTCCCCAAATAAAGTGTGGCAAATGATCCAATCGCCCGTGCTTCACGGTATTTTTTCCAATAAAATAGTACAAGATTAGCAAATAAAAGGAAGTAATCTGAATGTTTAGTGTCTAGTGCAGGATTAGCTAGCATGATTAGTAACTAAAGAAGAAAGAATGCATCGTTCGGATCTGTTGCAATATTTCGATCGTTCGGAAGTTAGCAAGGTCCATTAGATAAATGAAAGATTAATTGATGACAAGCCTAAAAGATGCTACATGGATCTCAAAGCCAGATTAGACAAAAGCGGGAGGCCTGATGGCAAAGACATAATAATCATACTACGGTAGCATTATCTTAAGCATGAGCGCAAAATGCTTATTCTACACCCCTAGTAGCACTTCATACAAAATCTAGTAACACAGTGTACAAAATGTAGTAATTCCAAAACAATTTTTTACTATCCAAGTCCGCCATTTACTACATTCTTCCAAAAGTTACTATATTTTGCATGCTATGTTACTATATCTTACACACTTTTTACTAAGGGTCTACGTAGAATAAGTTATTCTACATGCACATTTACTTTAGCATTACACACACACACACACACACACAAAGAAGTTAACCAGCGAACCATTGAATTTTAGCTACAATACGAATGCTTTGAATACCGCTGGATTCGAATCGAACGACGGAGCACGTCCTGACCCAGCAGCTCCTGTTTTTCGAGCGATCGCCGCACCTCCCGCGATCCCCGCTTGGGCTGCCTCTTTCGCTTGGGTTGCCTTCTTTTTTAATCTCGATAAAAAAGGTGCGAAGTAGAGTGTCGAACCTGAGACCTGGTGGCTCAAGTACTATTAGAAGTCCACCCATCAATCACCTAGGAAGGCTCTTTGTTGTGATTATATACATGTTAGATAATTTTTATACCTTCATGTTGAGGTAGGCTACATATTGTAGATCTGATTGCAGTGTTCTTCTGGTGTCATTTCTTTGTATATTTTTTACCTAGAAAAATACTACCAAAATACGCTAGAGGTGTGAGTTGACTTAAACATCAAAGATTAGACCCTACAACCAGCTAGAACACCGTGGTAACTTCTGTGCAAATAGCACGGTGACCTCATAACTTACAAATGTTGTTTAAAAACATACGTGTAAATAGCATGGTAATATACGAACCGTAGACCTGATAACTTAAGTACAAATACAGTGGTAACTTCGACCCATGAAAAAAGTTGGTGAAACCACGGTAATGATGTAGGGTGAAACCCTAGTTCATGATCTTTTCACTTGGAGGGGGGAAAGGGAGCAAATCAAGAGAGGAACACAAGAAGAACACTCAACAGACAAAGATCCAATCACACATATGCTAAATCCACATACATATATGGGGATACAAGGGTCCAAATCCAACACAAGAGGGTAAAAGGAGTACTAGTTCATCCCAATCCTTGAAGGAGAGAGGTCTTGAATCCAACAGGATCTTCCCTAAGAAGGGGTCTTGAATCCACTTGGGGGATCTTCTCGCATGGAGGCCTTGATCTCCATGGGAGAGGTAAGTGGATGAGCAAAACTCAATCTCAAATGAGCTAAACCTTTGCTAACCCTAGCTAGGAGGAGGAGAGGGTCTATATATAGTGTTCCATGAGATGAGAGGGGGGAAGAGGGGATACATGGGCCTCTGGCCCGGTTAGGCACTCGCAGGTGCCGAACATCCGGGCTGGGGGCCGGATGTCCGGGGCTGGGGCCGGATGAGTTGGCCAAACTTCTGTTGCTCTCGGTGGCCTCGGGCCGGATGTCCGGGCTGGTCGGGCCGGATGTCCGGCTCCTGGAGATTCTTCAACGTTGCACTGATGCTGCTGTTGCTAGACTAGGGGCGCCGGAAATCCAGGCCAGGGCCGGATGTCCGGTCGTCGTAGGATTTCAGTGTTCTCCTTCGTCGTGCTTCATCGCCCGTGTACTTGGGGACTTGGTCTTCATTCCGAGCGTCTCCGAGATGGAGATACAGTCCTCGCTGATGGATCGGCAAGTACTCCACGGTCAGCGGCTATGAGCTAACGTTATGGGCCGTTAGAGAGACCTCGACTCTTTCAGGGAAAGGAGGGAGATCGAATGCGAGATGGAGTCCCTGCGTTTGTTCCCTCCCCCTCGGGACGGGTCAACCTACTTTGCCCGCTCAGGCGCTTCCTCATACCTAGGCACACATAGGATTTCCGATTGGGGCAGTAGCCATGTCTCGCACGGTTCGTATGGAAGCTCGTTAAGGAGAGATGTCACCTCGGTCCTGATAGCTCTTGCACGTGCTCGTGTCATTGGTCCACTTGGCACTTGGGGAGACGGAGGAAGGTCCATGGGGATGACCGTAGGATGCTCTGCATCAGGTAACTTGTGTGTAAATAGCAGGTTTTTTACGCACCGCAGATCTGATAACTACGTACAAAACACCGCGGTAATTTTGACCCAAGAAAAAAAGTTGTTGAAACATACCCTGGTAACTTCCGTGTAAATATGATGGGTTTTTATGCGCCGCAGAGCTGAGAGCTGATAACTTACGTACAAACACCATGGTCATTTTGACACTTGGGAAAAAGTTGTTGAAAACATACTCCCATAAACTTTTGTGTAAATAGCATGGTAATACCACAAAGCTGATAACTTATGTAGAAACACCGTGGTAATTTTGACCCAGGAATTTTTTTGTTGAAACATCCCTCGGGTAACTTCTGTATAAAAGGTGTGGTAACTTAATGTACCATAGGCAATTTACGTAGCCCTCGCATGGTAATTCTTGGCCCCCAAAAAAGTGGTTGAAACATACCAATATGGGATCTTGTTTCGAAGGTCCTGTCGCGACAGTTTTAATGGTGAAAACGAATTTTGAATCGGATCGATGATTTGAGCTACAAAACATTTGAATTTTTGAAAAAGGAGTGAATCTAGGCTGACATCAGCTTTTGTTCTCGAGTGCATGCATATGTAGGGAAAAGGTTGGGGGAGCCATTTTTTATAGCCCTGGTAGTTTCAGTGTAAACAACATGATAACTTACGCACCGCAACCGTGATAACTTATGTAGCCCAAGCGTGGTACCTTTGTACTCGAAAAAAAAGTCGTCGGACCATACCAGCCTTACCAAAAAACCCGGCTCGCCCACGGGATTTGGCCACCGTTTGGACTGGCACCAAAAAATTGGCTCACCCAGCCGGCCTGCGATGCCCGTGTGTTATTCTCGCCAATTTGTGGGCACAGCGAGGGCGTGGAAAACGCTAGCCAAATAATTGGCAGCCTGCTCCAAATCACAATCAGATCAAGCACTAATCAACCCAAGTTACTTGTATAAAACATTTGGCAACTCAGCTACTGACAAACCAAATGAAGTCTTAGTGATTTACCAAAATTTGGGCAAGTACATTGGCTACAATCCAAACAATGATAACTTATCAAAATTTTGGTCATGCCCTCACTTTGGTCATGCCAATTTTTTTGGCTGGGCTAGTTGGGGCACAAATCAAACACACCCTTGAAGATCTCGCCATGATTGATTTAATAGTGAAAGCAGATTTTGAATCGGACCGACAGTTTGAACTATAAAACATTTTGAATTTTAGAATTGGAGAGAATATAGGATGACATCATCAGTTGTCTTTTTTGCACGCATGCATATATTAGTAACAAGAAATGGGGAAGGTGCACGTGGGTTGGGAGGAACGTAGCAGAACGATCATTGGTTACTAGAGTCTACACACACACACATAGGAAAAATACATCCTACAACCGGTGGTAGTTACATCCACGTCTCATATTATCATGTGGTAGTATATATACTACTTTATCATTTTAAGTATCTTCATATATTATATCTAAGATTTTCCTAATCGAGCTATATGAAAAAATTGCATGTGAGTCCATAGTTTTTTTTGTATATTTTGAAAATACCTTCTACATACAACATACAAAACTCACGCGAGTGCACTACCACCGGTTGTAGGAAAAAAATTGAGGACTAATTTCCTATACTCGTGTGAGTATGTACTCCCACATTCAAATACACCTCTTGAACAAACATATTATATTACCTCTTTATCATTCTCAATATGCCTTATTAATTATTCTAACACTAGAGGATACCTCGCTTGTTGCTGCAGGAATCGATTTATGAAAATTTGGGTTGCTAACATATGACTTATTATATCTGATTATGTAGAGTTGCAAAATATATATTGAACATAAGTAGAATAATTGAATGGAAAATGTTTTTTCATGCATGGTTGAATGTTGTGGTGAGTCTTTCTCTATGCATGATTGCATGTTGAGGTGAGCCTCATTCCATTCATAATTGTATGGTGAGGTGGCATGCTTGCATGTTGAGGTAAATAAATTAGTGGGGATCACTCTTTTATGAAAAAATATCGTCGAAGCCCTTGATTTATGCAGTATACAAGTTTTACGTACAACAATGCAATTGTTTATGTATTTCACAAATATAGTAAAAACAATGGGCTCGCTTGCAATTTTCCATGTAGCTCACTTTGGAGCATCTTATTTTAGATATAGTATATGAACATAGTAAAAATGATAAATACTACTACATGGTAATATATGAGACGTGGGTGTAACTACACCTGGTTGTAGGATGTAACATACACATGGTAAAATCGTGTCTATCAATGCTGTCTAATCGTGGGCTCTGCCCGCTGCGCGAGCCGCTCGACTAATCCTGCCTCACCTTAAGATAACTAAGTGTCCTGGTAATCTAGTTACAGCCCTGTACAACTCCTCGCCCAGTTGCTGCTCGTAATATAATTAATCATTTTGGTAATCTAGTTGCTACCTGCTGCCCGACTCCTTGCCCTGCTTCTGCTTGTAATATAATTAGTCTGCCTTCTGCCCAACTCCTTGCCTCGCTGCTGCTCGTAATATAATTAATGATTCTGGTAATCTAGTTACTGGCTGCTGCAAAACTCCTAACCCTGCTCATTGGTGATCGTAATATAATCAATCGTTCTGGTAATCACCGGCTGCGCACAACTTCGCCCTACCAAATTAGCCAACCCGTTTTTCTTTTTTTATTAAATGGTGGTAAAATAATTTAAAACATAGTAGTACTCTGATTTGATACGAGCCAACAAGACTTGCTTTTGGCCATTTAATAACTGTAATTTGAATCTTGGATGACATTTGCCCAACAAATTTGAATGTTTGGTTTCAATAAAAGCAGTACAATGGCATTTGAAGTACCTTTAATTCAACCATGCTTTGTTGAGATAACATTTTGAATTATCCTCATTGGACAGTTGAGTTCTTATGCAATTAGAGATGTTGAAGAGTACAAGAATTTCTGTGACCGACCAAAAGATCAGAGGCCGCAGCCAGAAGAAGTAATTGCGGTATGTCTTGTTTCCGATGAAACCATACTTTCCAGGACACCCACTTATGGGACATCCCCTTTACTTTAATTTCTGATGTGGAATTTTAATTCATCTTGCCCATGAATCCATGTCATGGTGGGTTCTAATGTAGTGATATAATGGATGAACTAGCTTGGTGTTTGTAAGTTAAAATATTTTATAATCTGCAATCTATGTTTTCAAGGCGTCCAGGCGCTTTAAGGCGCTGGGGGGGCGCCTCAACGCCTAGGCGCTCAAAGCGCGAGGCGAGGCGACGCCTTAGACACTTATTATTAGGCGCTAGGGGTACTAATATGGCAGCCATGAGTGGACATGTAACTGATTCATACCTTGAATTTCCTGGTTGTTGAGCCCACATAGCATCCATTCCTCCCATCTTGTTTCCCATTTCTGCCTTCCACAATAGAAATCTGCATAAAGATGAACATATATCATATATGGTTAAAACTAGACTTAATAATTAATAGATCACCATTGGTAAAAAACAGAGTAAATGACAGAAAAAGTGCAAAACAAGATGACAAACATGAGTGCATTACATATTACATAAACTAGGTCCACAACACAATAAATTAGGTTCACAAGTTCACAACATAAATTAGGTTCCAAACAGGCAAACACATGATCATAAGCAAGGCTGGCCACACTCAATTCTCAATAGCCATCATCGAACTCATCCATGATAGCATTTGTGTTGTCTTCGCCATCTTGGTCAGCACTAGTTGGATCTTCATCATCATCGGTCACATCAACATCATCTTGAAGAAAGTCTGAATCATCATCCTCTCCATTGGGGATACTTGATTGTTGTTCTTGGTCATCCTCTTCGTCATCTTCATGAAGAAATGTTGGTGACGGAGCAGCCCTTTTGCGCTGCCTTTGGTACTGGACATTAACATTTGAGGCCCCCCTTGCCATGGTGCTAGCTCTAGGAAAGTTGCGACCTTGCAGCGACGAACTTGCACCAACAGCCTCATCAACAAGCTCCCATGAAATGTCATCGGGACACCCTCGAGCACCTTGGGGTGGAGATATTGTTGGGTCAACCCACTCATTGCCCCAATCAAAATCCTCAATGACTAGAGGGTCATAGTTATTGCCACCCATCTTCTCACGCCTCTTTTGAAACCTATCCAAGTTCTTCCGGTTGTATGATACAAAGACATTGTCATTCAAGAGTCGGTGTTGTAACCGGTTCCTTTTCTTGGTATGGATCTACAAATAGCAAATAGAGTGAATAAATAAGTTGCTGAGATTACTTGCTGAAAGCCTGAAACTAACTTCCTCTTGATGAAATAAAGACAAAGAAGTTACTCACATGTTCAAATGCGCTCCAATTCCTCTCACAACCGGATGATGAAGCACAAAGACTAACAGTACGCTTTGCAAACCTTTGTAGCTCAACTGCCCGACCAGCATATGAACGCCACCAATCAACTAAAATGGTAAAATAAACACACACATGCATTAGGAGTTTGTACTTTGTACAGAAAATAACATGCTGAAATTAACTTGCTTGTTGCTGAAATTAACTTTAGTTCACTTACGAGGGTTTTTTCCGACCATGTTATCGATTGCCATCTGATTAGCAAAGGGTCCTCTCTTGTCCTCATAGTCAACGGCTTGTGCATCAATCTTGTTGCGAGTATTGACATCAAGTACTGTTCGTGCAAGGACATCATTAAAACAACTTCTTAGCTCACCAATTAGGGCATCATCACCACTCTCAACAATAGAGAAGTATTTTCCAGGGTTCAAAAACAAAGCAGCCCCATATAATGGATGGTCCATTTGATTCTCCCAACGTTTGTCAACAATGTCAATGATCTTCTTGAGCAAAGCTTGCTTGTTTTGGTGGGGAAAACCTTGATTGATCTTCTCCTTTGCAAACCTCATTAATGCTGTCATTTCTGGCATGGCAGGAATCTCATCACCATCCGCTACCCTAAGCACTCGAAGTAGTGGACCTGAAGCTCTAAGCAAGGTTTACAAGTCGACAAGTCGACGAGTCGTTCTGAGGTAGAGACTCATAGACTAATCGAGACTAGTCTAGACTAGTGCTAGACTAGTCGACATGGTACTGTAGTACTCAGCTACTAATACCTAGTGGTAGTATGTAGTATATACTAACAGTACAGTATGCAATAAAACCAGCCACTGTCTAAATCATTGAGCTATGCAGTGTTCTGGGCCCAAGTGGGTATGGAATGGGACCAGCCACTGTCTAAATACTAGCCCAGCACCACGCATCACCCCCCAGCTGGCCCATTTGGGCCCAAATGGCCAGCCTACTTAGCCCCCAGCCACTGGAACCCTAGCTCCCGACCTCTCCAATCGCCGCCGCCAGCGCCATCACGCACGAGAGCACGCGCGCACGCGACCCGCGCCTCCTGCCGCCTTCCGCCGGTCCCGGCCGCTGCCGCCGGCGAGCCCGCCGACCACCGCCATGCCTCCTCCTTTCCTCTCCTCTCTCTCTCCCTTCCTTCTCTCCCGTCTCAAGGCCGCGTGCCCCTACGGGTCACGGCCATGGCCGCCGCCTGAGCATGAGCTCCGGCCGGCCGCCGCACCTGGCTGCGCCATCCGCCGTCCCTGCGGTGGGTGGTGCGGTGGGTGGCGGCGGCGGCGGCAGGGCAGTGGGTGCTGGCGGCGCCTCGTCCCAGCTGAGGCAGCTCTCTTTTTTGAGTCGCTCGACTCATATATGTCGACTAGTCCAGACTAGTCGTCGACTAGTCCATCCACGGCTCGACTCGTATTTGTAGTCTACACGAGAAAATGAGTCGACATCCACTCTGCGACTCGTAGACTAGTCGAGCGACTAGTCTAGACTAGTCGTTCGACTCGTAATCACTGGCTCTAAGGCAGTCCTCAATTGCATGCCACCAATCTGCTGAAAGCACAATGTCTTGCACATTCAAACCGGCTGCAGTTTTCGCCAATTTGTTTCCGACCCATGCTTGACATGTAAATAGACTCCTCAATGCTTGCTTGTGCTTGACCAAACTCTTAAGAGCAAGAATGGATGTGGCAAAGCGAGTGGCTGCGGGTCTCACAAGATCCAGCCCACCCGTTGCCTTCCTCATTAGACTAAGAATTCTGCCATGCCTATAGATGAAAGTGGTGACTCGTCTACCCCGTGCAATAGGCTTCTTAAATGCCTTTAGCTTCCCTATATCTTCCAACATTAGGTCCAAGCAATGGCATGCACATGGACTCCAATATAGTGTAGGAATCCTTTCCATTAGTATCTTGCCCGCTGCCTTGTAGTTCGCACCATTGTCGGTGACAACTTGGACAACATACTCTTTACCGACATCCTCGATTCTCTTCTCTAGCAAATCTGCTATCATCCGAGCATCTTGGCATTCACTTGATGCATCAACCGACTCCAAGAAGTAAGTGCCCGCCGGGCTGTTTACAAGGAAGTTGATCAAGTGGCGTCCCCTTTTATCAGACCAGCCATCTGACATTAGTGTGCAGCCATATTGCTTCCATGCTACCTCGTGCGTCACCCTCAACTTTTTTGTTTCCTTGACACAATCCCTAAGCAATGGCTCCCGCAGCTCATGAGGAGAAGGAGGCTTGTAACCCGGGCCATATTGACAAGAGGCTTCTATTGCAATCTGGAATTGCCTAGAGCTTGCAACATTGAAAAGAATGCCACACTCATAGAAAAACAATGCCCACTGCATACTCACATAGTGCCTCTCTTCCGGTGTTTTTGTGCTGGACTCCATGGTGCTTTGAGAGCAACCGGAGCGTCTTTCATCGACAACATCCTCAGGTTTTTTCCTAAGCATGGAAACAATTGACTTGGTTGCAACAGATTGAAACTTTTTGCCTGACATTTTTACTGCAAAGGCTTTCTTGTTCTTCTTGGCTGCTGTCCCTGAACTTGGTCTTGTAGCGAAGCCTTGAACTGCTGCTGCATTAGTGGAGCTTTGAACTGTCCCTGCTGCATCTACCTCCACTACTACATCATCATCATCATCTGGCTGTCCTATGTTTCTCCTATTCTTTTCCAAATATTCTAACATCTCCCTCCTAAGCTGTGTGGTAGCCTTTGGACAACCTGTTGCATCCCCACCAGTGCCAGCAAGATGCTCTTTGTGTCTCTTGATCCCTCCTTTAGTTATCTTGCCACAAAGATTGCACACAACATTATTGATGTTGCCAGGTTTCAACCAATACCCATAATTCCAGCCTGGATCATTTGACCTCCGTGGCCTGCGTTCTGGATCTTCCATTGGATCATAAGCATCACCACCCCCATTAGCTCCTGCATCTGCCATTGTGGGACTGCAAAGTGCAAAGTGCAAACAATTAACAATATAATAGAGGGCACAGCCGCAGAGGACAAACAGCTACTATTCTAATAATAAGCTAGTATAAAGAAGATCCACTAACCTACTATTCTAATCAGCTAACAAGGACAATCAGCAACTATTTTAATCACAACTTGCAGCTTACACTACTATAATAGAGGGCAGTGGGCAGAGGGCAGAGGCACAAGCAGCACATCTACACATGCATATACTAAACAGAGGGTTTAGAGGCAAGGCAGTGAGGCACAAGCAGCAGCAGCACCATCAGAAAACATGGGCAGGTGAGGGGAAAAGAGAGGCAGAGAGGAGCCGTACCTTGGGAGAGGGCCACCGTCGGCGGAGGAGATTGGCCGGAGAGGGGGAGGGCCGGCGGAGATGGATCTTGGCCGGAGAGGGGAAGGGCCTGCGGAGGAGGAGCTTGGCCGGAGAGGGGGAGGCCGGCGGAGGAGCGGATCTGGGCCGGCGGCGTGAGAGGAGAGAGCTCCTCTCTCTTTTCCCCTTGATTTGGAGTCACGGGTGTGTTCCCCTCTCTCTCCTGCCTCTGTTTACCCCCTCTCTCCCGCCCAATTTCTCTTCCCTCCCGCCAATTCCTCTTTCTGGCGCGCGCCAGCTGCTGGTTCCCGCTCAACCTGCCCACGCATGTCCAGGGCGTCCAAAATCAACTAAAGCGGCGCCTTATCCGCCTAGGCGATGCCTTGGACGCCTCAACAGCACAAGGCGGACGCCTTAGATAGAAAACTAAGGCGACGATGACGCCTTGACGTCCCCGAGCGCTCTGACGCCTAGGCGACGCCTTGAAAACATAGTCTGCAATACTCATTGGCACTCTTGAGACTACTTTACCCACTTTACCCTCTCTTCCAATTTGTGTTCATCAACCTAGTTGTAGAGTCATTATGTCATATTAGCGTTCTTTGTTGTTGAGCTTAGACAAACTATTTCATTGGATTGCGAATTTGTCAGCAACATGGGAAACGGGGTCCCCCGTGCCTACTGGAGATGGGCCTAGCTTTATGTCTAATACTTAAAGAAAGAGAGAAAACCATACTCGGGGCCTCCCAAGCATGAAGAGACTGGCAATCACAGGGAATCTGTAGTGTTTCCCAAGATGGGAATTGGGACTGCTAGATTCTCTTCCCATTTGTGTTCATCAACCTAGTTTGTAGTTTCATTATGTCATATTAGCGTTCTTTGTTGTTGAGCTTAGACAAACTATTTCATTGGATTGCGAATTTGTCAGCAACATGGGAAACGGGGTTCCCCGTGCCTACTGGAGATGGGCCTAGCTTTATGTCTAATACTTAAAGAAAGAGAGAAAACCATACTCGGGGCCTCCCAAGCATGAAGACACTGACAATCACAGGGAATCTGTAGAGTTGGTCGGGATCCTCCCGATCAACTACCCTCCCCCGAGCAACTGATCCTCGCCTGCCGATCGTTTAAGGGGCCCACAAGTTGGCAAAAGATCAAGCACATGCTTGGTCACTTCTCTTCGGGCTTTCCGTGAGACCCGAGGCCACAAGCACATTAATAGCTATGCCTGCATGTCTATGCAACCTACGGTTCATAAGTTATGATGATTCTGAACAGTAAGTCGGTTCGCTCCGAACCGAGGTGATATAGCCTGCCGCGTATCATGAGCGCAGGTCATTTTTTTTTACTATCAACATGCTGGATGTAGCTTGTCTCTTCGGCTGTCTCCCGCTGGCAAGTTGGACCTGGCGAGCTGTGTACGGTTGGAGAGGTTTGACTCGTCAACACGACCTACTCCCACTGCCCTATCCTCTAACGGACCCGCGTGGGCTGCACAGGCTAGGTCGCCCAAGATCGATAGTGGCTTGGTTTGTAACAGGATATTGTGGTCCCCCCAGGCCCTATATAAGAGGAGGACCAAGGCAGTCCAATGGTTGTCGCACTCGCATCGCTGGCGAATTTCGGAGGAAAGGTTGGAGTCCTTTAGTAAAAGTTTCTCCAATATTTGTCTGAAGGTTGTATCTGAAGTATAGCTTGCTGCCACTTCCTGTGACCGTCACAGGAATGATTTGAGAAATTGCCATTAATGAACAACATTTCCTTGATAAGGCACCAGCTACTCTGTTAAGGGCGCCTTTCTTGTATTGTATTCTGAAACCAAATTCTAGCAACTTCATCACGAGCTTATGGTTTGCTTAGCACCTATAGCTCGTACCTCTGCTTGCAGTGTTGTTATGTCTGATCTGACAGACTGTGTTTCCTTGTGGTTCTCAAAGACCTCGGATCGCATGCCCAGGAGATCTTGTAGTTCCCCGTCATCATTTCCCACCTTGCTCCTCCCCATCTGGATCTGGCCTTCAGGAGAGAGAATTTCACATCAGAACTAGTCCAGCAACTGGATCTCCCACACCAGATCTCGTTGTCGAACTGCGCTGCCGACAAAGTGGTGTACTAAAGCAGCACAAGGTTGTGGAGGAACAACTTACAAAGTATACAACGCGAGTGTTGATGGAACTACTTCTATGTGCTGCGCTAGATATCGTTCTAGAGGCGGAAACAGGCTAATGTGGCAGCAGGAGTTCAATCCAAATTTCCTAGAGCACAAGATCTACTCCAAGATCTTAGATAAGAACATCAAGTTCTACTATAGGTAGTGGGGGTACATAGTATGCTTACAAACTAGAGGTGAGGACCTCTATTTATAGGGCTTTGGGAAGCCTTCACATCTCACTTCTACTTATAGCTAGAACACCCTAGAAAACATTACTTAAGATTCATCATTGTACTCATAGCTACTCGTAGCTAGAAGACTCTAGAAAACAGTAGCCAGGGTTAAGAAAAGAAAAGAAATACTAGACTAGACACTAGAGTAGAAGTATATAGAAGTAGCCAAACAGATTTGACATCTGACTTCATTTTTCCTTTCCTCATCTATTGTTCCTCATCATTCTCCATTGATTGTTTGTAACTCGACCTTGAGTTATCTTCAGAGCCCTTCTTCTGGGTGGAGTCAAGTCCGCAACAATGAAAGTGTTGGATATACCCATGTCGCTTGGAAGATCTGTCACGCAGGCATTATTATTTATCTTCCTCATAATAGAGAAGGGCCCATACCCTCGCTGCCTAAGCTTCCCTTTAACACCTAAAGGCAGCCTCTCTTTTCGGAGGTAGACCATCACCTTATCATCAACTTGGAATGTTTTCGGCCTCCTTTTGCAGTCAGCAAGTTGTTTATATTTCTGATTTTGTGCATCCAAAACACCACAAATTTCTTAAAAATAACTCAGTGTAATTACCAATAAAGGGCAATGCTGATTTTGAGTTTTCCCTTGATGGTAGCTTCACCACGTCCACCGTATTTGTTGGAACTTTAGTGTAAACAATAGAAAAAAGACTCCTTCCTGTGGACCTATGCTTAGAGCTGTTGTAGGAGAACTCGGCAAAAAGCTAAATCCCATTGTCCCTTCATGTCTCCACAAATGCAAAGGATCAGATTACCCAAAAACTTGTTCACCACTTCCGTTTGTCCATCTGCTTGTGAATGGGCAGTGCTAGAATTTTTTAATTCAGTGTTGAATTGCTTCCACAAAGTGAGCCAAAATGCAGCAAGAAACTTGCTATCATGGTCTAAGACGATGAATCTTGCAACTCCATGAAGTCCGACAGCTTCTCAAAAGAATTGGTTTGCCACATGATGATCCATCTTAGAGAATCTGTCCAGAACAACAGACACCACATCACTCCCTCGTCTTATTGTTGGCAAACCCAAGACGAAGTCCATAGAGGTATCCTCCCACGGAGCAACAGGAACAGGCAAAAGCATGTATAACCCTATATTCTTTACTTGGAACTTGGTCTTTGCAGTTTTGACATATGGGGCACCGTTGAACAAACTTTTGAGCATCTCTTTTGTGTTGTGGCCAAAAGTAACAAGCCTTCAGGTTAGTGATAGTCTTGTCGCGTCCAACATGGCCACTAAGATCACTTGAACACTTGAACGGAGCTCTCTAATTAGTTTGTCATATAGAGAACTCCTTGGGATGCACAAACGATCATTTTTTAAGAGATAGCCATCTTGCACCAAATAGTCATCACATAATGGTTGGCCCGTGCTGTGCTTTACCCAAACATGGCCAAAGTCTTCACCATCCTCATACAATTCCTTTATTTGATCCATGCCTGGATGTTTAACCTCAAAAAAAGTCAAGAGGCATGCATGACGACTCAACGCATCGACCATTCGGTTAGTTGTTCCAGATTTATGCACGATGAGGTAGTTAAACCTCTCCAAATATGTTGCCCATCTTGCTAGCATGCGCTCAACATGCTTTTGATTTCTGAAATGTTTCAAGGATTGATGGTCACTGTAAACAATGAACTCTTTAGGCGGCAAATAGACTTCCCAAGTTTTCAAAGCTCTGAAAATGACATACAATTCTTGCTGATAAGTACTCTTCTGCCTTGGTTCGCTTAATTTCTCACCGAAGAAAGCAATAGGCTTCCTTCTTGAGAGAGAACAACACCAATGCGTACTCCACTTGCATCACACTCCAACTCAAAAGTCTTATTAAAATGCGATAACACCACGACAGGAGCTTGTGAGAGTTTTTGCTTGATCTCATTGAAACTAGTTTCGGCCGCTTTCGTCTATTGGAACTTTCCTTTCTTCAAACACCTGGTAATTGGTGCCATGATAGTGCTGAAATTCCTCTTAAATCGCCTATAGAAAGTTATAAGGCCATGAAAACTTCTTACCTCAGAAATGGTCTTTGGAGTTATCCATTCTCGGTCTCGGTAATTGGTGCCATGATAGTGTGCTGAAATTCTTCACAGATCGCCTATAGAAAGTTGCAAGGCCATGAAAATTGCTTACCTCATAAATGGTCTTCGGAGTTGGTCATTCTCAGATTGCTTCAACCTTAAAATTATCAACACGATTACCGTCACATGTTATGTCAAATCCTAGGGAAAGAAGTTGTGTTTGCAGGAAAACACATTTCTTCAAGTTGACGTAGAGCTCATTTTCCTTTAGTACTCTTGGCACCTTCCGAATGTGATCTAAGTGTTTATCCTCATCCTTGCTATAGATCAAGATGTCATCAAAATAAACCGCAACAAAGTGGGATAAGAAGGGCCAAAGGACTTGGTTCATCAAATGCATGAATGTACTTGGTGGATTTGAGAGTTTGAATGCCATGACTAGCCATTCAAAAAACCTTTCCATTCATCTCCGGATCTGATGCGAATTTGATGATATCCGCTTCTAAAATCTAGCTTTGTGAACACTCTTGCTCCACTAAGCTGATTCAACATATCATCCGGACAGGGAATAGGGAACCTGTACCTTACAGTGATCTTGTTGATGTCTTTACTGTCCACACGCATGCAGCAAGATCCATCTTTCTTTGGCGTGAGTAGGGCTCGTACATCACATGGGCTAATACTTTCTTGAATGTGTCCTTTTTGCAGCAATTCCTCCACTTTCTCCTTCAATATGTCATGCTCTTTTGGGATCATTCGGTAGTGTGGAAGATTAGGAAGACTTGCTCCCGGAATTAAGTCAATTCTATGTTGAAATCCTCTCATTGGTGGCAGGCCTTGTGGCTCTCCAAGTATTTTCTGAAATTCTGCTAATAGGCCACATACCTCCGTTGGAATTTCGACAACCTGATGCTCTTCTCCTTTTACAATAGGCCACGTACCTCTGAAATTCTGCTAATAGGCCACGTACCTCCGTTGAAATTCTGCTAATAGGCCACTATGAATTTCCCTTCCCTTTATGTGTACTTGTGTAGTAAGTATCCACATCAAATTGCCAAGGTCTCCCAAGAAGAACATGGCTGGCACCCATGTCAACCACATCACAACCACTCTCTCTTTTCAATGGAATGAAACGTGGGTCCCCTGCGTTTTCTCGAAAAAAAATGCTTGCCCAAAGAAAGTGGCAGGTTGGATTGTTTGGTGATCCTTATATTCACTCCTTGATCCACCCAATAATGTAGCGATTTAGATGATCATGAGTTTCAAGCTTTAAATGGTTCACCAAATTCTGTGAGATAAGATTCTCGCAGCTGCAACTATCAGTTACTAATCTGCATACCTTGCCATTCATAGTGCATTTGCTCTCAAATATTTCCTTCCGTTTTGTGTCGTCAGGTTGTGGTGTGGAACATAGGAGACGCTGAATCACACATACCACCCCTTCACCTTCTTCTTGATAAACCTCTTATCCCTCTACATCTTCAGATTTGTATTCCTCATTGTCTTCACCATCATGGATAGTTGTGTTAACATATTTCCTTAGTGGGCAACCGCTGGATATGTATCCCTCTTCACCACATTTATAGTCTAGTTTGCTCCGGGATGGGTTGTTTTGCCTTTGGTGGAGCGGTCTTTTCTTCCACTCTATTAGTGTGACTTCTAGACGAGCCTTCGGTACGAGGATATGGAGGATATGTGCCCTTAGTTGTCTTTCTCACAAACCTCTTGGCCTTTAAGGCTAGAGCTTGTGCTTGACAATGGATCAGATTTGCTGCATCATCAATCGATCTTGAATAGGATCAGTGAGACCATTGATATACCTTGCAACTTGTTGATCTTTAGTTTCGGCAAGGTTGCGCCTCACTTGTAGCCTTAAAAACTCCTCCATGTAATCTGAAACAGCCCTATTTGCTTGGGCGCAATTTTGAAACTGAATAAACATGATCTGCTCATAATCAGCAATCTCTCATTCAAAAGACTCTTCATTCACCGCCAAGTTCTCACACGACGTTCTCCTCTCAGGCTGTGTTCTTCTTGAAGGCGATGCCAGCATGCACTGGCTCCTCCTTTCAACTTGTAGGCGACCAAAGAAACTCTACGATCTTCTGGAATCTCGACCTCAAAGAAAGTCTCCACTTCATATAACCAATCAAGGCACCCTTCAATATCAACATTTCCATTAAAAGTTGGGATCTCAGCTTTCACCTTTTCTTTATCCCTTGCATATATAGGGTTGGGTACTCTCTGATATGCATAGAGAATAGGTTCTTCAAGGGCATCATCATATTCTTCACCTTCAAAAGCTTCAACATAAATTGGCCTTCTTGAAGCACACTGAACTGCACATTTTTGTGGTAGTCAATAGTCTTGCTCCAAGATTACCTCCTCTTCTTCCCTGTCGAACATCTTCTTCATCCTTGATGAATTTTCTTCGTTGGCAGCATCCATCTCTTCTCCAATTGCTTCATTGCTTGCTGCAGCTACATTCTCAAAGAGAACAACAAGAACTAGCCACCTGAAGCGGCACAAGGTTGTGGAGGAGCAACTACACCTTACTGCTACAATGTGTACAACACAAGTGTTGAAGGAACCATTTCGATGTGCCGCGCTAGATATCGCTCTAGAGGCGGAGATAGGGCTGATATGGCAGCAAGAGTTAAATCCAAAATTCCTAGAGCACAAGATCTAGTCCAAGATCTTAGATAATAACGCCAAGTTCTACTATAGGTAGTGGGGTACATAGTCTGCCTACAAACTAGGGGTAGCTAGAACACTCTAAACTAATTCTGTGGAGAAATTGGAAGATAATTGGCCAAATCAAGGGATGAGATCTATATTGAAACGTATATGAAGTATGTGTTCATGGCCACATGGCCGGAATAAAAGGGGAATAATTCTCAATGCCCAGCTCAGCCACAACCCGGCTGTTATATAGGTTAAGAATTAACCATAGATGACAGTAAACAGTAACTTGTCTTAAATGATCCCGCCGTCAAGTGAGGTTTAACCTGAGCGAAGCTAGCCGTCCGATTCCACGAAGCGTTTTCGGAAGCGATACAGTTAACTGAAGAAACATGACAGTTTGTCAGGCTCATGTTCTGACAATGTGGTCACACATCCCAGCTTGTTTTTTCTTTTGACGGGGTTTTTTCTTACGGTGATCCTAGCTTGTGGCATATACAACTGTCCTTGCACTCAAGTATTTCGTGTTCAGGATATCGCAGAGCATTTGACCACCATACACTTATCACGATGTGAACGTGGAAAACGCTGCTTATATGAAGGATCAACCCCACCGGGAGGTTTTCCCAACAGTTGGGTAAGCTACTTATTCTCCATTCTGAATCTACATGCCTAGTCTTCTTCCTGACCAAGAATAATTTGAAATTGCCCTTTTTATTTTTATATCAATTCACACCTAGGGATTGTCCTCTTATGCAATGCTTAGCTATGTTGATTCCATCTGAAGATTAATCTTTTGACAGAGCGGTGCAGCATATTGTACATCTGATCTGTCCATTCATAAGAATGGTGAAATACACATTTGGGACAAGGGTTTTGACGACTATGGGAGCCAGGTAGGCTTCCTATGTTTTGACTTGCTATGCCTGTGAAAAAAGAGAGGAATATTATTTTGATGCATTGCCCACTTATGCTCAGGTTTGGGGAACCAAGGCTGGCCCTTACGAGTTTAAGCCTGCTCCCAAGTCCAATTATGATGACATGTTCTCACCTTTAAATTTCTCTGCCCCCTTGTCACTAGAGAAGATGGAAAGATCATATGCAATTGATGACCAGTAGATGAGCATTGTTAATACATTTTATTGTTAGAGAACACCATAAGAATATCATGTGTTTATATATTTTGACAGTATCTCTGATCATCAACAAATGGTAATTCTGTGGGTGAACACTTGCAATGCCTGACAACATAGTGAGATATAACAATTGTCATATTGCAGCTAACATGAGTTATGTAAGCAGACGGAGCATTAATTCTAATGTTCGTTAGATGGAGATGCTTGTTAGATAGTGTCTACAATTTCTGTAATTAATATCTTTTACAGCTCGTTTGGCTCCCCTGATTTCATTTCATTTCTGTCTCTTTCAACATTTCATTTGGCTGAATCCAGATTCCAAATCCAAATTTCATGTTTGACTGGCACTAGGATTTTGAGGTGAAATCCTTACCAACACCAAAATGAGCAAGAATATAACATTGAACCTCAACTATTCATACTTACAGCAATGTTCATGCATTAAACTGAACCATGCCCAGTACACATTAATTAAAACAAAAGGATAACTTTAACATGAGACTTTGTAAAAGGTTCAATCTTTGCAATACAACAAAGGTTCACAGCAACATCGAATGATCGAAATTTACCCAAGGTTACATAAATGTTGAATCTTTGCATTACTAGCACCACCAAGGATGATTTCCATTGCTTGATTTTCTTGAGTATCGTTGCATGTAACTTAAGGTATCTACCATTGAGTAGACTAGAATGATTGAAATCCCATAACTGTACACATTAAGGAAAACAAAGCTGTACATAATCATGGAATCAGGCGGTTAGTTGATATTATGGCAACAGGAAAACGGTTAATTGATATTTTTCTTTTGTGTTGTAAGAGCTACAAGATGATACTCTCAGTGGAGCATATGCAAACTATTTTCAGATAGGCAAAACTATGTCTACATCCTGGCATGCCACTTCGAATCAAAATCAATCTAGATATAGAAAGCAACATGTAAACATGATATGAACGGGAAACACATAACTTCAATGGTTACATCCAAAATTTGAAGAGCCCCTACACCGGCGAAACTGAAGAAATGAACACTTGTCCTGTAGCTCATCTATTGTCATTGCCGGATGCAACCGTGGACGTTTGATCTGCATCAAGTGGTTGTCCTGGCTTCGCACCGATTCACAACGGTAGCTCCCCAGGGCCGCGAATCTTCCATCCAAGGTCATCGCGACCTCCGCTGTGGCTGTTGCCTTTCCAGCAAAGAAACACTTTACCTTATTTCACTTTACTTGCTTTAGCTACTTTATTTGGCTATTAAAGCCCTATTTTGGGATCGGTGGATCCATCTCTTGTGTAAGGGGTTGTCCCCAAGGCCGCCGTGTTCCGACTGATGAAGAACCCTAACTTTTGTAGTCCTAGATCCAGAAATCCTTCCTCTGGAAGTGAGCTAATCGATGTGAAATTGAGTTCCAACTCTGAATATATCTTAGATCATATTCCCTCCGTTCGGAATTACTTGTCTCGAAAATGGATGTATCTAGAACTAAAATATGTCTAGATACATCCATTTCTGTGACAAGTAATTCCGAACAGAGGGAATAGCTTGGAGCCTGTCAATTGGTATCAATAGCCAGTGCTCCTCGGTGACCGGAGGCGAATTGGAGATGGTAGACTGCTCGGGTGCAGAAGAGGTCTGGGTGTGGTTTCTTGAAGAACTTCCCCTTCAGTGTCAAATCCCACCCACCCAACCACTTCGGTTCATCTCTCGGCGGCGGTAGAGCCTGAAGCAGATCGGCTGGTTGCCGTTCACGATGGTAAAATCCCTCCCTTCTCCCTCCCGGCTAGCTCGCAGTGGTAAGGTGAACTACTTGCTGTAGTTTGTCAGTCTTACACTGCCTCGATGACAAAGCCCATGAATTCAGAAGACACTGCAGATCTTGATCTGAAGACATTGCAACTAGACATCAAAACATTACAGCAGAATTGTGAGGAAGATCGCAAAGAATTCCAAGACTTCACAGCCACGTGCAACAAAAACTTTGCTTGCATTCAGTCAAACTTCGAGAAGATCCAAGCCAACTTCAGAAAACTACTTGCCTTTCGCATCCCTAACACTGACGGTGATCAGGCTGAAGCTTCAGCTCAAACTAGTGGTGGTCATCGTGTTCAGCTCTGATGCGAGCTTCGACAGAAAAACGATGGCACGGATAATTTGTCTAATCATTCCCGATACGATGTCACCAAAAACGATGTGGCGCTCGCGATCTTATAGATGCAATCACCACAGAAATAACACGCACACCCGAGAGAGGAAGTACGTGGACGATCCTCCACGGATCAGCAGCAAACTAGAGACGGTGTCTCCAATCCCTTGCCAAAAACACAGAGTAATAATTAAAACTCCTTGACAAAAACTCGCTACGGGGAGATACCCCGACTTGGTTTTCCTCTTCCATAACCAAAACAACCAAAAAAAACTCCTCCTCAATGCTACGACCCCTAGAGCATATATAATACGTTGGCCGGTTAAAAGCTAACTGTACCGGAGTAGTACTCCAAATATTCCAACCGAATCTTTATCTATATCTATACCTACTACTCCCTTCGTCCGGAAATACTTGTCATCAAAATGAATAAAAAGGAATGTATCTAGATGTATTTTAGTTCTAGATACACCCTTTTTTGTCCATTTCGATGACAAGTTTTTTGGACGGAGGGAGTATTAAAGAGAATAGATATTCTTGGTTTGATTTAGTCCAACTATTAAAGGGAACTAGTAGAATGCCCGTGCATTACTACGGGCTACAGCATGTATAAATGAATCAAAAAATGATTAAGGTCATTTTCAAGGTTGAAGCTCATTTCTCCCTCATATGTTTGATCGTGTTCGGACATAAACTTGGGCGTTCAACGAGCTTCCCAAAATCCCACTATCTTACAGTCTGGGCTCTCCCAAATCTTAACCCATATTTGGGGTAAGAATGTGGTTGTCTGGACTATCCATCATGTTATCTCCAACACACTGTCAGAACAAAAAAACCTCACCTCACTACGCACCCTTTTCATTTCCCGTCAAACCCTTCTCCAACTCTAGTAGATTGCCGGTGCATTGCCACGGATATTTTAGTTTATTTTTGTTATGGCGTTGGATGTTGGTCAACTAAAAAGCGACATGTCCAACACCTAAGTCTAACAGAGATGCGCATATTGTGATGGATATGTTTATATAGGTGGGGTAGACCAAAATTGACATAGAGGAGTCCGTGAAGAGGGACTTGAAAGACCGGAATATTACCAAAGATTTAGCCATGGATAGAGGTGTGTGCTGCCAGAATAATGACTTGGTTTGATGTCTTATGGGTTTCAACTCTAGCCTACCCCAACTTGTTTGGGAAAAAAATACTTTTGTTATTTGTCCGTGCTTTGTGGTGGTTGTTGTTGTTGCTAGTATTATATATAAACATATTGGGTGTTCAATTTCGCATGTATAGGGAAAATGTATAGTCAGCAAAAAACATAAATAATTGAAATGCAATACACTTGCAATGTATAAGTTGGTTAAGAAAATGTAAGTTGATGATGTATACATAGTGAACAATATTCAACTAATAATTTGTTAAGATCATGCGCTTAGGATATTCTCGTATAATATCAAGAATGTTGTCTTTAATTACCTTCATTCGCGCGACACTGGAGCAACTATAATAAAAAAATCAAATCATAACCATCTCACACAAGCAACCTGTGTAGTTTTAGTTTAATATTAGTTTAATTCTTGAATGAAGAAAAGGTAAATAAATTTATATATTGTGTCAGCCCTATCGAGATTAACCACACGAGTTACAAGGACCGAGACACGGGTATGCCAGGCATAAAAAGATTGCAATTTCAAAATTTTAATTGGAATCTGTTGCAAAATAATAATAATAATAATAATAATAATAATAATAATAATAATAATAATAAATACTTTCTAGCTCCAACTGCATATTCAAGCATGTATATAAACCATCATTTTTCCAAAAAGTATAGGTTACAAGGAAACATATATTAGGAAAAAAATGTGTAGAGGTGTACAAAATTTATAGTCCCTCCGTATTTTGGGAGGGGGGCTTCATGGGAGGAGACAACAAATAAATTATTTTACGCTATTAAATGCATCAAGCTCAACATATATTTAGATTTTCACCACATAGCTATGACCCGCTCCTCTTCGCCACCCCTACTATCCTACCAATATGCCCCTTGTGCCAATTGAGCAATGTATATAATAGCACCACAACAAACGGACAGTCATATTAATCACCTGTGATCAAGACATAGAAATCCTAAATCTATGTTTATTTCAGAGAGGATGACCCTGTTTATAATTTCATGTACGTAAACATAAGGCGTGTTAATATAATCAACTCCACAAATGAGTTAGTTAAAGGATTGCATTGAAGGAAACAGATGTTTGCATATTAATTACTTGTGAGGTCAAATGAAGTTTGACTCCTTTTGCAGGTTGCATCTTCACCTCTTCACTGAAAGGTAAACTAATATTTTTCAACGACACAGATGCTCCTTACGCTATGGAGTTCACATAATTTCAAGAAATGTTAAATAATCATTACGGTCAACAACTTTTTTATGTCAGTTGATCTCTAACTTGTCAACAAGACTGTAAATACCAAATTATTGAATGATTCCAATGAATAATTTGATTATGTGACCAAATTAGTGCCAATTGCTGCTACATTATGTGAGTTAGCCGACATAACAATCTGCTATCAAATTTCTCAGTCGCCGATTACTGCAAAATCTGGAGCACTCATGTTGACACTTCATCAAGGCTTGAGGTGGAACAGAATAACGAGATAGCCACACCATGACACTAAGCAGTGGTGCATCCATCCTTGGAGCAGGACATAAGTGTGCCCTGCCATGGTGTTGGCATGTGTACTTCCTCGTACATTGAACATACCGGATGCGTATTGTGGCAAGGAGCAGGTGATACCATGTCGGATCTGAAAGAGGCTGCAGCTAGGGATATCACTTAGTTTGATCATGCATTCTTGGTCTGAACTCTCCTCGGTCAATTGTTCAAGAAGAACACGTTTGGAAAGTAAAGGGAACTACAAAGAGGATAAACGACATTAAGGAGTAGCATATAGTGAAGATCTACAAGGTAGAAAACCTATAAGAATGCATGAATGACTGCTAGAGAAAATTAACAAATGTGTTATGTTGTGTATTCTTTTTAAAGAGGAAATGTTGAAACAAATTAAAACTCACAAAATAGACAAGATTTTCTGGTCTTGTTTTCTCCAAAATCAATGGTTAGATTCCGCATCGTTGATCTGCAATCCAAATATTGTAAACATTTTTTACTTCACAAAGGGAAATAAAACTATCTGTAACAAGGTCTATTCAGTTTGAAGGAAGTTTCAGAATAAGGCTTATTGATAATATCGGTATTTCGTAACCATCCAGAAAAATAACAAAGTAAAAAGAGTCCTTGGAACTTAGCAAGGCCAACATACCTGAAATAGAGCATATTTCATCCACGAGCAGGTGAGAGAAACAAGGCCACTTCCATATTTCATACAAAATTGAATTTGTTTGAAACTTTGAAACATCCCTTTTGATTTTTTTCTAAAATACCTGGCTCCAAGGAGCCCGGGAACCAAAAATTTATGCTCAGTTTTTCAGCACTTTGATGTGCATACAAAAGAAATAACAAAAAATGTGTGCAGACTGCATACTGTATATGGTAGGACTAGGGTTCCTACCGGCTCTACTCCTTAGGTTATAAGGGCAGAACAGCGGAGGTTGGGGGCGAGGGCGCGTGCGCATGCGCCGGCGAGTTGGCGCCGCCGCGAGGAGGAGAAGGGCGGTGGCGGCTAGGGCTGGCGCGGCTAGGGTTCCGGCTCCTCTGGGAGCCGGGCAATAGGGATAAGAAATATCTTTATTGCTTGATTCTGAAAAGAGTCTTACAACCTATATTTATAACCTAGATAAATTGCATAATCATTAATCTAAGATTACTTGTGGGCCAAGCCCCTAACTACTGCCTGGTGGGCCTCCTTCGGTTATAAGCTAAACCGGTCATAACATCTCTCCCCGCCTGCGCAAATAGCTCATCCTCGAGCTGAAAGTTTGGATAGTGCTGGCGGAAGTCATCACGCTGCTCCCAAGTAGCCTCCTCCTCCGGAAGGCCTGCCCACTGGATCAGAATGAACCACACCCCGCGACGGAGCTGCGCCCGCAACACCTTCTCCGGCTCCGGAAGAAGACGTCCGTCGGCAATCAGAGGAAGCGCGGGTGGAGCGGCCGGGGGCTCTCCATGAAAAGGCTTGAGCAGCCCCACATGGAAAACATCGTGGATGCGAGCACCGGCCGGAAGCTGAAGGCGATAGGCCACCTGCCCAATGCGCTCCAAGACGGTAAAGGGCCCAGCGTAGCGAGGGCCGAGCTTGCGCTTCGCGCGTGGGTCTAGTGACTGCGTAGAGAGGTGGAGAAGACACATCCACACCCAATCACCCACTGCGAACTCTGCCTCGCGATGGTGGCCGTCGTAGTATTGCCTGGCCAGCTGCTGGGCCTGGAGGAGACGCTGACAGACCTCAGCAAGCATCTCGTCATGGGTGCGAATAAGCTCGCCCGCGGCCTCCGTCCGCGCCGTCGCCGGGTCCACCGGCAAGATAGGCGGGGGCAGCCCACCGTAGACCACCTCAAATGGTGTAGCACGCAGGCGGAGTGATAGGAGGTGTTGTAGCAGTACTCCGCCCACGCGAGCCAGTCCACCCAAGCCCGAGGCGATCACCTATAACACAACGCAAATACATGGCAATCACCTTATTAACCACCTCTGATTGGCCGTCCGTCTGAGGGTGGAAGGCTGTGCTCAGGCGAAGCTTGACGCCCGCCATCCTGAAGAGGTCACGCCAAACATGGCCTGTGAACACCAGGTCCCGATCACTGACGACCGAAGAGGGGAACCCGTGAAGACGAACGATCCCCTCGAAGAAGGCACGGGCCACGAACGCGGTGGTATACGAATGTCCCAGCGCGATGAAGTGAGCATACTTGGAGAAGCGGTCAACCACAATGAGAATGACTGATTTATCGCCCACCTTGGGAAGGCCCTCGATGAAGTCCATGGAGATATCTGCCCAGACCTGAGACGACATGTCCAAAGGCTGAAGCAGACCAGCCGACCATAATGTCTCCGTCTTGTTGCGCTGGCATGTCATGCAAGAGTGCACCCAGTCACGGACCAATGCGCGGTCACCTGGAATGTAGAAGTCGGCGCGTAGACGATGGAGGGTCTTCTGCACACCCTCATGACCCACCGAGTCGGCCAGCAACAGGACCTGGTGACGGAGATCATCATGTGCTGGAACAAAGACGCGGCGCCCATGGAGGATCAGGCCGTCAGTGAAGCACCAAGGCTCCTCCAGGTCGCCGGCAGCCAGCTGCTGCCGAAGGAGGACCGCGTCGTCAGCGGTCGCCGTCGCCCGGTGAATCTCGGTGAAGAGGCCGAAGGTGGCCCCAGAGTGGATGCACAACGCCATCCCCTCGGAGGCGCCGCCGGTGGAGTCAAGGTCGGCATCGCGGCGCGACAAGGCGTCGGCCATGGTATTAAGACGACCCGGGCGATACTCGACGGAGAAGTCGAAGCCAAATAGCTTGCTAATCCACTGGTGCTGCGGCACGGTCGAGAGCCTCTGGTCCAGCAAGAACTTGAGACTGTAGTGGTCCGTGCGAATCTGGAAAGACCGGCCCCACAGATAGGGACACCAATGGCGCACGGCCTGCACCAAGCCAATGAGCTCCCGCTCGTACGCCGCGAGCTTAAGATGGCGCAGAGCGAATGGGCCGGCTGAAGAAGGCGAGAGGACCATCGCCCTGATGAAGCATGGCGCCGAACCCCGCACCCGAGGCGTCACAGTCCACCACGAAGGGGCGGTCAAAATCAGGCATCTGAAGAACGGGCCCTGTCGTGAGGGCCCCTTTGAGGGCCTGGAATGCCACTGTCGCCTCCTCGTCCCAGGCGAAGGCGTCGCGGCGCAGAAACCGCGTGAGTGGCGACGCAATGAGACCGAACTCCCAGATGAACTTCCAGTAGTATCTGGCGAGGCCGAGAAAACCGCGAAGAGCCCGCGGCGAGTGTGGCGTCGTCCAGGCTGCGACGGCCGCCACCTTGTCGGCGTCCATAGCCACCCCGTCGGCCGAGATGACATGGCCGAGGTAGGCGACAGAAGGCGTCCCGAACGAGCACTTCAAGCGCTTAAGATGAAGATGGTGCGCCCGAAGCTCGTTGAAGACGATGGCGACGTGCTGGAGGTGCTCTGCCCAAGAGGCGCTGTAGATCAGAATATCATCAAAGAAAACGAGCACAAACCGACGTAAGTAGGGCCGGAGGACATCGTTCATCAGGGCCTGGAAGGTCGCCGGGGCGTTGGTGAGGCCAAAGGGCATAACCAAGAACTCGAAGCGGCCATGGTGAGTCCGAAACGCCGTCTTGGCGATGTCATCTGGGTGCATGCGCACCTGGTGGTATCCCGACCGGAGATCGAGCTTGGTGAAGAAGCGCGTCCCGTGTAGCTCATCCAGGAGCTCATCAACCACCGGAATAGGGAACTTGTCCTTAAGCGTAACAGCATTAAGGGCACGGTAGTCAATGCAGAAACGCCACGTGCTGTCCGACTTGCGGACAAGAAGCACTGGCGTGGTAAACGGTGAGGTGGAGATTCCGATGATGCCTGCCGCGAGCATAAGCGCACACTGCCTCTCCAACTCGTCCTTCTGTAGCTACGGGTAGCGGTAGGGACATACCGCCACCGGTGCGGATCCCGGCAAGAGATGTATACGGTGATCATATGCCCGGGCGGGCGGAAGACCCTGTGGCTCGGTGAAGAGGTCGCCGTGCTGCTGCAGAAGGTTCTCCAAGAGCGGATGCTCGTCCTCGGAGGTAGCCGCAACCAGCTGAAGCTGAGGTGGTGCGGGCATGGTGCCCCCAACGCCGTCCCACCGAATGCGACGGCCCAGGCGCCAAAAGGTCATCGTCAGTGCGTCGAAGTCCCAAAGAATGGGGCCGAGGGTCCGTAGGAAGTCGACGCCAAGGATGAAGTCGAAGCAGCCCAAGTCGATGCCCGAACAGGTGATGGAGAAGTGTTCCCCGCCGATGGTGATGGGCACGTCCCGTGCGAGGCCATGACACCAGAGGCGATCGCCGTTGGCCATCGTGACCCGAAGTTGCTCCTCGCCCATCGGCTGAAGCGCTAAGCGATGCATGGTAGCCTCGGGCAGGAAGTTATGGGTGGAGCCTGTATCCACCAAGGCCACCAAGAGCTCGTCGTGGATCGTCACCGGCAAGAGCATGGTCCGCTCGTCACAGATCCCGGCGAGCGCATGGAGAGAGATCACGAGGGCCGTCGTCGGGCCAGCCGCGGGTGCGCCCTCAACCGCCGCTGGGGGTGGTAGGGCCGCGGCCTCATCGGCCAAAACGTCCTCCTCGATGAAGTCGACCGTCTCCAAGTAGAAGAGGCGAGGGCACACATGGGTCGTCGTATAGGGCTCGTCACAGTTAAAGCAGAGGCCCTGGCGCCGCCGCTCCATCTGCTCCGTCGGAGAGAGGCGCCGAAAGGAGCACGTCGTGGCCGAGGTAGTGGGCGCTAGTGTGGCCGGGGATGGCCGGCCTGGTGCAGGCGGCGGGCGGCTGGTCTGCCGGCCTCCTCGGGCCGGGGCAGCCAGCAGCATGGCCTGGGCGTGAGCCTCGAAGGCCCGGGCGTAATACATGGTCGTCTGGAGATCCTGAGGGCCGCGAAGCTCCACGTCGACGCGAATGTGATCCGGGAGGCCACCAACAAAGAGGCCGGCGTTCTGCTACGCCGTCACGCCCGACGCATGGCACGCCAAGGCCTGGAAGCGGTCGGCAAAGTCCTGCACCGTAGAGGTGAAGGGAAGGCGACCGAGCTCCGACAGGCGGCTCCCGCGAACCGGGGGCCCAAACGGAGGAGGCAGAGCTTGCGGAAGCGCTCCCAAGTAGGCATGGCACCCTTGTCCTGCTCGAGAGCGTAGTACCACGTCTGTGCCGTGCCGCGGAGGTGATACAAGGCAAGCCAGGTCCGCTCCGAAGCGAGTGTGCGCTGCCCATGAAAGAACTGGTCGCACTGGTTGAGCCAGTTGAGGGGGTCCTCCGTGCCGTCATAAGTGGCGAAGTCGATCTTGGCGAACCGAGGCGGTGCCTGGGCGGAAACGCCGTGTCGTGCTGGCTCGGAGGTGCGGAGCAGCGAGGCGGGTGGCGCCTGGTCGGAGTACTCTGGGTAGGGACGAGCAGAACCCGATGGCCCCCCGAACTGCGGAAACGAAGTCGGCTGCTCGGGGGCCGTGGTGTAGACTGGCGACGGCGAAGGCCCAGCCGCCCACGCTGGAAGTGGCGACGGGGAGGGCGGGAACCGGACCTGATGAATCGGGAGGCCGGTCGGCGAGGCTGCCCCCCACAGCCCCTGCTGACTATACATACTGGACCAATTACTATATCGCGTGCACGCCAATTGAATTATCAGGTACTTTTGTTTCTTGGTAACGATTCTAATGTTCATGAGAATATGATGCTGCCTAAATTGGATACATTTGTTTTGCTTACAAATGAAGGGCCGAGCTTGGACAAGAAAGATGAACCTTGGAGCAAGATCAAGCATGGAGATGATGGCATGCGCAAGGGAATCAAGAACAGAGTTACAAGTGATGATTTCAAGACTTTGAAACCACCATGAGTGCATGAAGCCATGGACGAAGTATCCAAGATGCCACTTCATAAATTTCGTCCAGAGGCTATTTTAGGTGCTGCGTCACCTTATTATTGGGTCAGGCCCATGTATTTTCAAAATACTTAAGTATATGCTATTTTTAGAGTCCGTATGTGTGGGGAAACAAGAGTTAGGGTTGGTTTCGGACCCCTCCTCCAAGGGCCACGAAATTCCCCCCCCCCCTCTTCCTCCATATATACAGCCCTTAGGGCGTCGTTTAGACTTTGGGTTTTGTTTAGATTAAAAGTTAGCCATAGCTGCAACTTCGCGTACTTCGTTTATGTCCAACGACCAGACCATGACGTCACAGAACCCCACCTTGATCAATAAAGCTTTAATCTTATATTCGCAATATCCAAATTGCAATCTCAGTTTCTTGCTTGTTCTTCATTTGCTCGCAGGAAACAGACCCTCGTGGTGAGGTTGATCATGCTCCGGCATAGTCAATAACCCCTCGGAAGTTGGTTTAGCGATTGCTAAGGCGCGGCGTCTTGCACGTTCGTAGTCGGATCATCAAGGTCGACTTCCACAGAAACGATAGCCACCATCTCATCGAAACATCGGGACACCTTCGCCTCTATCAAGTGGTATCAGATTTCCATGTTGCTCGGTGAGATTTTACAGTTTTTCATAGTTTAGATCGAGTCTGTTCTTCGTACCTATAGTCCACGAAAAAAGCCAAAAAAATTAGGGTTAGTTCATCCTATCCGAACCAATTTGAGACTTTTCATAATCTTTTCTGTATTTGCTTTGTTGAATTTGCGGTTGCGTCGTCGTGTCAAGTTGCTGGTCTTAGCATCTAGTCCTTTAGAGTTTCGAGTTCTGTTCACAGGTTGTCACGTCGCCGCTGCCATATATCACCACCGCATCATCATCATCGCTGCTGCCATATACCACCACCACACCAACTTCATCGTCGCAGCCATATTAACCACCACATATTCACCACCAATCCGAGTCCATATACGCCACCACATATCCGCCGCCATCACACCAATCCGAGTCCACCTGCAACATATATCTGCCACCAGTTCGAATTCCACCGGATTCATCGCTGCCGCCAGTCCGAGATTCCACCAGATTCATCTCCGCCACCAGTTCGAGTCCAGTAATTGTTGCTTTGTTTTCAATTTCCGGATCACGCGATACTTCGTGTCATGACAGAATAGGACTCCTGAGATTCCGTGCTACCCGCAGAAGAAAAATAGTTCCAAACTCAAAAAGAAAAAGAAAAAATTAAGTCTGGAAAATACTGGCTAGGCAGTTTTTAGACCATTTGTAGAATTTTTCGAAAAAAAATTGTTGCAGAGCAAAAAAAAAGAGGAAAAAAAGTGCAAAGAAAAGTGAAACAAAGGAAAAAAAATTGAGAGCGTGCTCCTCCCTTGTTTACGTGCAGCGCCGTGATTTTGTTAGTGTTCTAGGCTCACGTCTCTAGCACGGTCTAGCCTAGGACCAGCACAGTACCGTCGTTGAGTGTTTATTCAAGTTTGCATCTCTGAATTGATTATTGCTGACCCTTTTTGCTACAATATTATAAGCCTTCCTAGTTCCACATACATCTACGTCGTGCGTTTGACTCTCCCTGGTAATAGCTGTATCCAAGCTTTGAGAGTTTTGACTACGACAGTCGCCGATCACCGCCTGCTACTGGGTAAGAACTGGTAAGAATTTGAGATTTGCTTGATGGATTTGTGACACCCACCACTTACTAGTAGTCTGTAGGATCATATTCTTGTGTGTTTCTATTGCTGCTAACCATGGCAGGGTCACAAGCCGATGAGACTGGCTGGGAGAACATGACAAACAAAGAGTTACATGATAAGTTTCAGCAAATGATGAGTGGACAGGTGGAAGATGTGCTAAATAGATTTGAAGAGGCCATGGAGAAGATAGATGGCATTGAGAAGGCATTCGAAACAAAGCTCGATCACAAGTTTAATGAATTGCTCGCGCGTCTTCCACCGCCCGCTGCACCTGTCGCACCTCTACAAAAACAACAACATCATCTTCCAAATCAAGTGGGACGAGCACAACGCGTTCCCATTGAGCCTGGTCAAACTTCTGGTGCTGCTGTACCTACAGTTGGTGCTTCTGTCGCTCCTGCTGCTACTGCAGAGGTGGAGGACCATTACGAGGATGAGGTTGACCAAAATCAGAACTACGTGCAACCACCAGCACCACCACCACCAGGTCGTCCTCATGCATATCATCGCAACGGTAGGGCTGCACCACCACCTGAGGTACATGACCATCTTCCTAAACTAAAATAGAATATTTCACCATTTGAGGGTAGATATGCTCCTAATATATATCTTACTTGGGAGTTAGAAACTGAACAACGATTTACATGTTTACAATATCCTGAGGAGAGACGTGTTCCTGCTGCTGTTTGTGCTTTCACTAGCTTTGCATGTGTTTGGTGGTCTGAACATTGTAGATTATATAATATTCCAGCTACTTGGGCTGCTTTGAAAACTGCTATGCACACTCGTTGGGTTCCACCATATTATGAACGTGAATTACTTCAAAAATTGCAGCGTTTAAGACAAGGAAAAAAATTCTGTAGAAGAATATTATCAGGAATTACAAACTGGCATGATTAGATGTGGTATTGTTGAGGAGAATGAAGCTATGCTTGCACCTTTTATGGGTGGATTAAATAGAGAAATTCAGACCATTCTAGAGTATAAGGAGTATACTAATATCACTCGTTTATTCCATCTTGCTTGTAAAGCTGAACTTGAAGTGCAGGATCGACAGGCATTGGCGCGAACAAACTTTTCTGCAGGTCGATCTTCATCATGGACACCACGTGCATCCTCTACTTCCACTCCACCAGCACCTCCATCAGGTGCCACCTCCAGCCGTGATACAAGAAAGCAGGCACAACCACCTCTATCTGCCAAGAGCACACCTGTCGGACCTGCGCAGAGCTCTTCTTCTTCCATGGCATCAACAGGGCACACAAGTGATATTATTTGTCGTCGTTGTAAGGGAAGAGGACATTTTGCGAGAGAATGCCAAGCTCAGCGTGTGATGATTGTTACTGAGGATGGTGGGTATGAGTCCTCTAGTGACTATGATGAGGAGACTTTGGCTCTTATTACACATGAACAACACGGAGGAGAGGATTCTGATCATGAGACGCAATACATGGATGCTGAAGATGCTGACAGGTATGAATGTTTAGTTGCTCAACGTGTTTTGAGTGTGTAGGTTACACAAGCTGAGCAAAATCAGAGGCATAATTTTTTGCATACAAAGGGAGTTGTGAAGGAACGTTCTGTTCGCGTCATCATAGATGGAGGGAGCTGCAATAACTTGGCTAGCATGGAGATGGTGGAGAAGCTATCTCTCACAACAAGACCACATCCACATCCTTACTACATCCAATGGTTCAACAACAGTGGCAAGGTTAAGGTAACACATACTGTTCGTGTGCATTTTAGTATCTCTACAAATGCTGATTATGTTGATTGTGATGTGGTACCTATGCAAGCATGTTCCTTATTACTTGGTAGACCATGGCAATTTGATAAAAATTCTGTACACCATTGTAGAAACAATCAGTATACTCTTGTTCATAAGGATAAAAATATTTTCTTCCTATGACTCCTGATTCCATTTTGAGAGATGATATTAATAGAGCTAATAAAGCAAAACAGGAGAAAAATAAAAGTGAAAATCAGATTGTGGCAAAAGAATTTGAGCAAACAAATGCAGCCTAATAATAAACCATCTAGTGTTGCTTCTGAAATTAAATTGAAAAGTGCATGTTTAATTGCCACCACATCTGATATTGATGATTTAGATTTTAGCAAATCTGTTTGCTATGCTTTTGTGTGCAAAGAGGCATTATTTTCATTCGAGGACGTGCCTTCCTCTTTGCCTCCTGCTGTCACTAACATTTTGCAGGAGTTCGCTGACGTCTTTCCACAAGATAATAAACCATCTAGTGTTGCTTCTGAAATTAAATTGAAAAGTGCATGTTTAATTGCCACCAAATCTGATATTGATGATTTAGATTTTAGCAAATCTGTTTGCTATGCTTTTGTGTGCAAAGAGGCATTATTTTCATTCGAGGACCTGCCTTCCTCTTTGCCTCCTGCTGTCACTAACATTTTGCAGGAGTTCGCTGACGTCTTTCCACAAGACGTGCCACCGGGATTACCACCTATTCGAGGGATTGAGCATCAAATTGACTTAATTCCCGGTGCATCATTACCCAACCGTGCACCATACCGTACCAATCCAAAGGAGACGAAGGAGATTCTGCGTCAAGTACAAGAACTGCTCGACAAAGGTTATATACGCGAATCCCTTAGTCCTTGTGTTGTTCCTATCATTTTAGTGCCGAAAAAGGATGGTACATCGCGTATGTGCGTTGATTGTAGAGGCATTAATAATATTACTATTCGTTATTGTCATCCTATTCCTAGGCTAGATGATATGCTTGATGAATTGAGTGGCTCTACAATATTCTCCAAAGTTGATTTGCGTAGTGGATACCATCAAATTCGTATGAAATTGGGAGATGAATGGAAAACAGGATTTAAAACTAAGTTTGGATTATATGAGTGGTTAGTCATGCCTTTTGGGTTAACTAATGCACCTAGTACTTTCATGAGATTAATGAACGAAGTTTTACATGCTTTCATTGGACGATTTGTGGTAGTTTACTTTGATGACATATTGATTTATAGTAAATCTTTGGAGGAACATTTGGAACATTTACATGCTTTTTTTATTGCTCTACGTGATGCACGTTTGTTTGGTAACCTTGGGAAGTGCACCTTTTGCACTGACCGAGTATCTTTTCTTGGCTATGTTGTTACTCCACAGGGAATTGAAGTTGATAAAGCCAAGATTGAACCTATTGAGAGTTGGCCGCAGCCCAAAACGGTCACACAAGTGAGGGGTTTCCTTGGCCTCGCTGGTTTCCATAGGCGTTTTGTGAGAGATTTCAACACTATTGCTGCACCTCTCAACGAGCTTACAAAGAAGGATGTGCCTTTTGTTTGGGGTACCGCACAGGAAGAAGCCTTCACGGTATTGAAAGATAAGTTGACACATGCTCCTTTACTCCAACTTCCTGACTTTAATAAGACTTTTGAGCTTGAATGTGATGCTAGTGGAATTGGATTAGGAGGTGTGTTATTACAAGATGGTAAACCTGTTGCATACTTTTTTGAAAAATTGAGTGGGCCTAGTCTGAACTATTCTACTTATGATAAAGAATTATATGATCTTGTTCGGACCTTAGAAACATGGCAACATTATTTATGGCCCAAGGAATTTGTTATACATTCTGATCATGAATCTTTGAAACACATTAAAAATCAAGCAAAACTGAACCGTAGACATGCTAAATGGGTTGAATTCATTGAGACTTTCCCTTATGTCATTAAACACAAGAAGGGTAAAGAAAATGTTATTGCTGATGCATTGTCTCGTCGTTATACTATGCTTTCACAACTTGACTTTAAAATATTTGGTCTGGAGACCATCAAAGATCAATATGTTCATGATGCTGAATTTAAAAATGTATTGCAGAATTGTAAGGAAGGGAGAACTTGGAACAAGTTCGTTCTTAACGATGGATTTGTGTTTCGTGCTAACAAGCTATGCATTCCAGCTAGCTCCGTTCGTCTTTTGTTGTTGCATGAGCCGCATGGAGGAGGATTAATGGGACACTTTGGCGTCAAGAAGACGGAGGATATACTTTCTACACATTTCTTTTGGCCAAAGATGAGACGGGATGTTGATCGTTTTGTTGCTCGCTGCACTACATGTCAAAAAGCTAAGTCACGACTCAATCCTCATGGTTTATATATGCCTTTGCCTGTACCTAGTGTTCCTTGGGAGGATATATCTATGGAATTTGTTTTAGGTTTACCTCGAACAAAGAAGGAGAGGGATAGCATATTTGTTGTCGTGGATAGGTTCTCGAAAATGGCACACTTTATACCATGTCATAAAAGCGATGATGCTGTTAATGTTGCTGATTTGTTCTTTCGTGAAATTATTCGCTTGCATGGTGTGCCAAATACTATTGTTTCAGATCATGATACAAAATTTCTTAGCCACTTTTGGAGATGTTTATGGGCTAAGTTGGGGACTAAACTGCTTTTTAGTACTAGTCACCCCCAAACTGATGGACAAACTGAAGTAGTCCAATAGAACATTGTCTACTATGCTTAGGGCTGTTTTGAATAATAACAAGAAAATGTGGGAAGAATGCTTGCCTCATATTGAATTTGCTTATAATCGTTCATTGCATTCTACTACTAAGATGTGCCCTTTTGAAATTGTGTATGGTTTCCTACCTCGTGCACCTATTGATTTGTTGCCTCTTCCATCTTCGGAGAAGGTTAATTTTGATGCTAAAGAACGTGCTGAATTGATTTTAAAAATGCATGAGTTAACTAAGGAAAACATTGAGCATATGAATGCTAAATATAAACTTGCTGGAGATAAGGGTAGAAAACATGTTGTGTTTGCACCTGGAGATCTTGTTTGGTTACATTTGCGTAAGGATAGATTTCCTAATTTGCGCAAATCAAAGCTAATGCCACGTGCTGATGGTCCTTTTAAGGTGTTAGAGAAAATAAATGATAATGCATATAAACTTGAGCTGCCTGCAGATTTTGGGGTTAGTCCCCTTTTAACATTGCAGATTTGAAGCCTTATTTGGGTGAGGACGATGAACTTTCGTCGAGGACAACTTCATTTCAAGAAGGGGAGGATGATGAGGACATCAATACCATTGTTACACCCACAGCCCCTGCTGCTATACATACTGGACCAATTACTAGAGCTCGCGCACACCTATTGAATTATCAGGTACTTTCGTTTCTTGGTAACGATTCTAATGTTCATGAGAATATGATGCTGCCTAAATTGGATACATTTGTTTTGCTTACAAATGAAGGGCCTAGCTTGGACAAGAAAGATGAACCTTGGAGCAAGTTCAAGCATGGAGATGATGGCATGCGCAAGGGGAACAAGAACGGAGTTACAAGTGATGATTCCAGGACTCTGAAGCCACCATAATGAGTGCATGAAGCATGGGACGAAATATACAAGATGCCACTTCATAAATTTCGTCCAGAGGCTATTTTAGGTGCTGCGTCACCTTATTATTGGGCCAGGCCCATGTATTTTTGAAGTACTTAAGTATAGGCTGTTTTTAGAGTCCGTATGTGTGGGGAAACAAGAGTTAGGGTTGGTTTTGGACCCCTCCACCAAGGTCCACGAAATTCCCCCTCTCTCCTCCATATATACAGCCCTTAGGGCGTCGTTTAGACTTTGGGTTTTGTTTAGATTAAAAGTTCGCCATAGCTGCAACTTCGCGTACTTCGTTTGTGTCCAACGACCAGACCAAGACGTCATAGAACCCCACCTTCATTAATAAAGTTTCCTCTTATATTCGCAATATCCAGATTGCAATCTTAGTTTCTTGCTTGTTCTTCGTTTGCTCGCAGGAAATATGCCCTCGTGGTCAGGTTGATCGTGCTCCGGCGTGGTCAATAACCCTCGGAAGTTGGTTTAGCGATTGCTTAGGCGCGACGTCTCGCACGTTCGTAGTCGGATCGTCAAGGTCGACTCCCACAGAAAATGATAGCCACCTTCTCATCGAAACATCGGGACACCTTTGCCTCTATCACGCGGTGGAGCCGCTGGATTGCGCCGGCGGTGGTGGTGGCCGCGACATGGTCGTAACTTGGTCTCTGATTTCCTAATTGGTAGGACTAGGGTTCCTACCGGCTCTACTCCTTAGGTTATAAAGGCAGAACAGCGGAGGTTGGGGGTGAGGGCGCGTGCGCCGGCGAGTTGGCGCCGTCGCGAGGAAGGAGAAGGTCGGCGGCGGCTAGGGCTGGCGCGGCTAGGGTTCCGGCTCTTCTGGGAGCCGGGCAATAGGGATAAGAAATATATTTATTGCTTGATTCCGAAAAGAGTCTTACAGCCTATATTTATAACCTAGATAGCTTGCATAATAATTAACCTAATATAACTTGTGGGCCATGCCCCTAACTACTGCCCGGTGGACCTCCTCCGGTTATAAGCTAAACCGGTCATAACAGTATACCTGTTAATTATTCTCCATAGCAGACCCTCAAAAAAATTTTCTCCATAGCAGAGTCGGATACTATAGACCTTGGCGTCCTTGGTTATCTGTATCAGACATACACCTTTTCCTGCTCCATATCTGTCAAATTCAGAGTAGGATACTGTATCAACCAGTGTGCATCTATTTCTATCTTAAAGACGACAAGATAGAGATATAGCAAGAGGAATATTTAAGGATTGACTACATGATTAATAGTTTTTTTTACAATTTTCTGCATGATTAATTGTAGCTAGATAAATATTAATTGTACCTAGTTACAAGGTATAAAGAACTCTTTTTGTTAAGATGTGGTATCCACAACAAAAGGGAAACAAAGACGTATTATTATGCATCTGAATCATATTGACTACTAATGTGAGCTGTGTTGATGAACCTGGAAAGGCTAAGACTTGCTTAGAATATCAAAAGGCATCAAAACAAGCTTAATGGCTGGTCACACACACTCTTGAAGGCAACCAACGAGAGGTCGATGCAGGTGATGGCGACACCCTACCGCAGAAGCTCCACTTCGTGTCGCGAGTTGCCATACCCAAACTCAAGGACCTGCAACACACAACATATGATCAAATCAGAAAATCATAGATCAAGAGTCCTGCACGAGTGACCTCAAGGATCTCTGGTGATGGAGAGTATGCACATCCAGTCCAGGCCAATCTAACTTCCAGAACCTGAAGATGTGAAAGGTCGCCAATACCAAGTTCATCAATCAGACATGTATCAAGTGACCAAGTTCTAAATATGTAATCAGTTATGAAAAACTCTGTCATGTGACTGAATACCAAGTCTCAAAGACAATGATGTGGGCAGGGGCACGAGCCAGGAAGACACCGCTGCTGATGCCACCATATGGTCCTCGACACTTAGACATGCCCAAATGATCTCATCATAAGTGATAAAGAATTAGAACCAATCTCTCCAATGTCATCTTCATTGAGATTATTAGTTGCTCCTTAAGATGCTGGGATACTATACCCAAAGGAATTCCAACTTCTCATCTTGTCGTTACAAAAAGAGCGATGGAGAAGAGGGTCACAAGCAAAGGCGAGTTGACTAAATTCAAGAAATCCAACCAAAACCACAGGGTGGGGGACTAATCTGATCTTACGAGGGAACCATTTTTGAAGAGAATTTGTCAAACCCTAGACTACTTCCGTCGACCAAATCATGAACTGCATGTGCCCAAGAGGACACACGAGGGAAATAAGATCATGGAAAAGCAACAAATCGACAACACGCCAGCAGGCTTGGAGGAGGACCAGAGCATGTCGTCTTCTCCACTCCGTCACACAGCTGCGCCTCCTTGTTGGCTGATGCACATCATCCCTCGCCTTCCATGATGGAGCACCCTCCCTAAAAACCTCAACCGTCGGCCCTTCCCATAATTCGCCAAGTTGTGCATCACCACCGCAATGACCATAGGTCCGGGCTGAGGCAGAGCAGCCAACATGGTGTCGTGGCCACCAAGATGTGGCGTTGGGTGCAGGAAGAAAAGAAGGGGCGGTGAGGGGGTGCCTACTGCTAGGATCTGGGCCTCGGGGATGGTTGTGGTGATGAGGTGGAAGGAGATGCCGTCATCCTTACTAAGGATCTTGTAGATGCCACCGATGAGGGAGGTGTGGATGGCGCCCAGGTCTAGCACACCTTCTTCACCGCATCCTCCCCTCCTTATACGAATCCTTGTTCTTCCCCGCCAGTCGTCGCGTGAGGCTTCTTGGCGGCGGTGTGGAATCGAGCCAATGCCATTCACATGAGGGTTCTTGGGCCACAAAGTGCATTGCGTGCGCCCCTGCGCGTCCTCCGCGTCGTCCTTCTTGTCGGCCTCCCGGATCAGGTCGAGGATGTTGGGAAGGGGCCATCGAACCGGAGCGGCTAGGGATCGGACAGGGAGAAAGAACAAAAACCCTAAATAGCCAAGATAGGGAGAGAGGGTTCTGGAGAGAGGTAAGGGCGCTGGTTCGTTTCAACCGGTTTTGATTGGAAAAGAAAACCGGTGAGGGAAACAAGAGGTGGGGTTCGATCGATAAAAATCAGTGGGAGCGGGGAGGTTGTTCAAGGGGGTGCGAGCAAATGAACGAACAACATGCGAACTGCTCAATTAGGAGTAGAGAAGAGATCAAGAGCAAATATCCTAAGAATTAAATTTCTAAAGCTCATGTATAATATGGGAAGATAATCGCCAAGGAGTTGGCCAATTTTTTGTCAAGATAAAATATATTAAAATAGCATGAGATCAGGGTGAACATACCACACACCCAACCCAATCCGATGTAGCTTAGTTCACTGGATCATCATCGCCGATGTTTTCAATGTGATGCTGCGAAAACCACTGATGTCCAAATCGAGCAAGGATAACCTCTAGACACCACAAGGTCATCACAGTTGACAACTCACACAAGGGCAAACCGCATGCTTGTGATCGCAATCTTGTGTCCCAAGCTTCCATGCCAAAAAACAAAAAAGAAAATAGTGTGAACAAAACTACAAGTTGCTAACATTTGTTCATAGAGAAGGCGATTCAATACTTGGTAAAAGAAATATATATTTTTGATTGCAAGACCACTGCGACAATATAAATTCCATGCAAGTAATTTTCTTTGCATCTGTCATATCATAGGAATTGATTGACCAATTAAGAATCTATTTATATATTAACCAACTAATCAAGAATCTATTTACACAAATATGATCGATAAGTATATTATGTGTATCAGTAGGGATAATACATGTGGTTAACCGCTAATCAGGCCATGTGGCCAGTGCCATGTCTACTTGCTTGCATGTGGGTTGTAGTAATAACCTAGGATCTTGGCATTGTTCCATCCAGCATTCAAACCCTAGCACCACTTGCATATTTGATATTTTTGAACAGGAAATTGACATGGTACGAATAAAAAAAATTAAAGTTCAATTACAAAATATGTTCTTCGTTTTGTTCTTCATACCATGCTATCATTCAACAAGGTTTAATTATTTGACAAGAGACAAGATAATCTTAAGAATTATTTGATCACTATGTTTTTAAGATAGCAAGAGACCAGTGAGTATGACCAAAAGAATTATTTGATCACTATGTTTTTTTTTGGTTCAATGCCCCGCCCATTCGCTCCTTAGCATTTTGCAAATCAAAGAATATAAAACAAACCACTCATATAAATATTGTTGTGAAGTTGCTTGTACACGTGAACATAAGAAAGAAAACAGTGCCATAAACTACAATTAGGCAAAAAATTATGAACCATCTTAGTCTCATACCTGAAGTTACAAGGTCGTTGTTTTCATCAACCATTGTTGCCGTATGTTTGTCTATTGGTTTCCAACCCCAATTCCTCACTACTACTGGACCCATGCACCAATAAAGTGAAGATTCATGTTACCATGTGTAGAAGAAACACTGTGAAATGCGTCATGACCTACTGCATCGGAGGCATCCTTGTCATTGACCCTGTTGGTTAACGTGGTCATGAGTACCAGTGTCCAGCGTGATCGGCTGCACACAGCGCTCCACCTTCGACTTAGTACGTACAGTTGTGGGCATGAGACCTCATTTGCTCCATCATAATTAGCAAATTGCAACCTGCAATCATGTGCACTTCTCACTAATTCAAATTATCCATGTGGAATAGAAAACTAATTTTAGTAGGAAAAACATGGACCAAATAGGTAAACAACCATATTATCTTGAAAAGAAACACCAACATCAGCAAATTTTACCACGACACAATTGTAGATCCTTAACCACTTCTTTTAGAGACCCTTTAAAAGGTGACCTGATGTTCATAAATCCCGCTAGTGCTTCGACTTAGCCTAATAACCATCAAATAAATAAAATGCAAGCTTCTTGTTCACTGCACTATTGCGCAAGACTTCTTAATTAATGAACTTCGCAACTTACTATTTCTTAGGGTAAAATCCACTTATGAACGAACCTACGGAATTTAAGTAGATGAAATGATCGCTGAGAAGAATGACCCGAAGACCCTGGCTGCTGCAATGTTAATGAGAAGTGTAGGTGTTCTGTTAAGGATCCTATCAATATGTCAAAACAATCATAGGTTGTAGAAGTGGAGCTATAGAAACCACACATGATGCAGTTGCAGAAAGAGTGGAAGCATAGCAAAGTAAAATAAACCTGACAATCATCTAAAAGGGATATTACCCTTTTTGTATTATTTTTCTCATCTAAAAGGGTAATTACATTGTTTTTATGCAAGTGTGCTTTTCTGAAGAATATAAGACGACATGAATTAATTTCATTCTTGGAGAGGTGCAGACTATGAGGCTAGAGATCAAAACAACACTAATAGAACCTTACCTCTGCCACACATCAAGTATGCCTCTATGGCGTTACTTTGATAGTCTGTTAATATAACCGTTGGAGTTACTTGGGGAAAGTTCTATTTTCAAATATTGTCTCCCATTAGAATCCTCACCGAATTAGAGCAGTAGCAGAATCCCAAGCCAAGCTTTGTAATCCAAGACAAAGACCACCACAATAAGACTCGTGAGGGACTGGAGGTATAACATGGTACTGTACCATGCCATTCCCGGCTGCACATGATGCAATTAGTTTAGTTTGGTAGAAGACCGAGTACCTCAATGATGCAAGTGTTGTAAGCATCTAGCTGCACCCGCGACCGCAGTTTATCAGCTTCCCCTTCAGTGCACATACTAAGAAGGCAAGAACCATTAGTAAATCCTTCTTTATGATCTAGTACACATACACTGAAATAGCAAAGTTTAATCACAAGCTAGCCCCATTGGGTTATTTTCTGAAGGTATGTGCCCTGATAAAAATAATCAACCATGAACATGCTACAAACGTTTACCATTCCACGAGAGTGATCAAATACAGAATGTATGAAAACATGACAAGATTATTAAATTTAGCATGGACAGATCCTTCAACACAGAGTAGCATATAATCCAATCACCAAAGAGACAAAAAGACAGAGTTTAGTATCCGAGTGTGCTGAAGGAGAACCGCTCGCTCCTCCGGCGCCTTCCACAGCAACACGGACGGCTAATAGTTTAGATACTGGATCAAAAAGTACAGCCCTGCCTCCATGATGAGGACATCAATACCATTGTTACACCCACAGCCCCTACTGTTACATATACTGGACCAATTACTAGAGCTCGCGCACGCCAATTAAATTACCAGGTACTTTCGTTTCTTGGTAATGATTCTAATGTTCATGAGATTATGATGCTGCCTAAATTGGATACATTTGTTTTGCTTTCAAATGAAGGGCCTAGCTTGGAGAAGGATGAACATTGGAGCAAGAACACGCATGGAGTTGATGGCATGCGCAAGGGGATCAAGAACGGAGTTACAAGTGATGATTTCAGGACTTTGAAGCCGCCATAAGGAGTGCATGAAGCCATGGACGAAATATACAAGATGCCACTTCATAATATTCGTCCATAGGCTATTCTAGGTGCTGCGTCACCTTATTAATGGGCCAGGCCCATGTAATTTCGAAATACTTAAGTATAGGCTATTTTTAGAGTCCGTATGTGTGGGGAAACAAGGGTTAGGGTTGGTTTCGGACCCCACCCTCAAGGGCCACGAAATTCCCCTCTCTTCCTCCATATATACAGCCCTTAGGGCGTCGTTTAGACTTTGGGTTTTGTTTAGATTAAAAGTTCGCCATAGCTGCAACTTCGCGTACTTCGTTTGTGTCCAACGACCAGACCAAGACGTCACAGAACCCCACCTTGATCAATAAAGCTTTCATCTTATATTCGCAATATCCAGATTGCAATCTCAGTTTCTTGCTTGTTCTTCGTTTGCTCGCAGGAAACAGGCCCTTGTGGTCAGGTTGATCGTGCTCCGGCGTGGTCAATAACCCCTCGGAAGTTGGTTTAGCGATTGCTAAGGCGCGACGTCTCGCACGTTCGTAGTCGGATCGTCAAGGTCGACTCCCACAGAAAACGATAGCCACCATCTCATCGAAACATCGGGACACCTTTGCCTCTATCATGTTCCAAATGTTCCTCCAAAGATTTGCTATAAATAATATGTCATCAAAGTAAACTACCACAAATCGTGCAATGAAAACACGTAATACTTCGTTCATTAACCTCATGAAAGTACTAGGTGCATTAGTTAACCCAAAAGGCATGACTAATCACTCATATAATCCAAACTTAGTTTTAAATGTTGTTTTCCATTCATCTCCCAATTTCATACGAATTTGATGGTATCCACTACGCAAATCAACTTTGGAGAATATTGTAGAGCCACTCAATTCATCAAGCATATCATCTAGCCTAGGAATAGGATGATGATAACGAATAGTAATATTATTAATGCCTCTACAATCAACGCACATACGCGACGTACCATCCTTTTTCGGCATTAAAATGATAGGAACAGCACAAGGACTAAGGGATTCGCGTATATAACCTTTGTCGAGCAGTTCTTGTACTTGACGCATAATTTCCTTCGTCTCCTCTGGATTGGTACGGTATGGTGCACGGTTGGGTAATGATGCACCGGGAATTAAGTCAATTTGATGCTCAATCCTGCGAATAGGTGGTAATCCCGGTGGCACGTCTTCTAGAAAGACGTCAGCGAACTCCTACAAAATGTTAGTGACAGCAGGAGGCAAAGAGGAAGGCACGTCCTCGAATGAAAATAATGCCTCTTTGCACACAAAAGCATAGCAAACAGATTTTTTGAAATCTTGATCATCAATATCAGATTTTGTGGCAAGTAACATGCACTTTTCAATTTAATTTCAGATGCAACACTAGATGGTTTATTATTAGGTTTCATTTGTTGCTCAAATTCTTTTGCCACAATCTGATTTTCACTCTTATTTTTCTCCTGTTTTGCTTTATTAGCTCTATTAATATCATCTTTCAAAATGGATTCAGGAGTCATAGAAAGCAAAGTAATAGTTTTATCCTTATGAACAAGAGTATACTGATTGTTTCTACCATGGTGTACATAATTTTTATCAAATTGCCATGGTCTACCAAGTAATAAGGAACATGCTTGCATAGGTACCACATCACAATCAACATAATCAGCATATGTAGAGATACTAAAATGCACACGAACAGTACGTGTTACCTTAACCTTGCCGCTGTTGTTGAACCATTGGATGTAGTAAGGATGTGGATGTGGTCTTGTGGTGAGAGATAGCTTCTCCACCATCTCCATGCTAGCCAAGTTATTGCAGCTCCCTCCATCTATGATGACGCGAACAGAATGTTCTGTAACGCCCCGAGACCGATGTGCCAGGTGTCTTCGAGTTATTCGCTGCTGTTGCCATGTATTTTGCTTGCGTGTTGCATTTCATCATGTCATCATTTGCATAGCATCATCATGTTTTGCAAAACTTGCATTCGTCCGGGTTCTCCGAGTTCTCTCCGTTGTCCGTTCTGAGCCCAACCACACTTGCACGCGCCCACGACATGTCCGAGATAGTATTTTATAAGTGGCCGGAAAATGTTCTCGGATTGGGATGAGAGTTGGCGTGCGGTCTGTTGATACTTCTGTGGCTCCTACTGCTGATGTGGAGGAGGATGATTATGTGGGAGATTATGTCTCTCCTCCATATATACAGCCCTTAGGGCGTCGTTTAGACTTTGGGTTTTGTTTAGATTAAAAGTTCGCCATAGCTGCAACTTCGCGTACTTCGTTTGTGTCCAACGACCAGACCAAGACGTCACAGAACCCCACCTTCATTAATAAAGCTTTCCTCTTATATTCGCAATATCCAGATTGCAATCTTAGTTTCTTGCTTGTTCTTCGTTTGCTCGCAGGAAACAGGCCCTCGTGGTCAGGTTGATCGTGCTCCGGCGTGGTTAATAACCCTCGGAAGTTGGTTTAGCGATTGCTAAGGCGCGACGTCTCGCACGTTCGTAGTCGGATCGTCAAGGTCGACTCCCACAGAAAAGGATAGCCACCTTCTCAACGAAACATCGGGACACCTTTGCCTCTATCAAGTGGTATTAGATTTCCAGGTTGCTTGGTGAGATTTTACAGTTTTTCGTAGTTTAGATCGAGTCTATTCTTCGTACCTATAGTCCACAAAAAAGCCAAAAAAATTAGGGTTAGTTCACCCTATCCGAACTAATCTGAGCCTTTGCATAATCTTTTCTGTATTTGCTTTGTTGAATTTGCGGTTGCATCGTCATGTCAAGTTGCTGGTCTTAGCGTCTAGTCCTTTAGAGTTTCGAGTTCTGTTCACAGGTTGTCACGTCGCCACTGCCATATATCACCACCGCATCATCATCATCGCTGCTGCCATATACCACCACCACACCAACTTCATCGTCGCTGCCATATTCGCCACCACATATCCGCCGTCATCACGCCAATCCGAGTCCACCCGCAACATATATCCACCACCGGTCCGATTTCCACCAGATTCATCGCCGCCGCTAGTCCGAGATTCCACCAGATTCATCTCCGCCACCAGTCCTAGTCTGAGTCCAGTAATTGTTGCATTGTTTTCTATTTCCGGATCACGCGATACTTCGAGTCGTGACAGAATAGGACTCCTGAGATTCCGAGCTACCCGCAAAAGAAAAATAGTTCCAAACTAAAAAAAACTAAGTCTGGAAAATTCTGGCTAGACAGTTTTTAGACCATTTGTAGACTTTTTCAAAAAAAAATTGTTGCGGAGCAAAAAAAGAGAGGAAAAAAGTGCAAAAAAAGTGAAAAAAAGAAAACAAATTCAGAGAGTGCTCCTCCCTTGTTTACGTGCAGCGCCATGATTTTGTTAGTGTTCTAGGCTCGCGTCTCTAGCACGGTCTAGCCTAGGACCAGCACAGTCCCGTCGTTGAGCGCTTATTCAACATTGCATCTCTGAATTGATTATTGCTGACCCTTTTTGCTACCATATTATAAGCCTTCCTAGCTCCACATACATCTACGTCGTGCGTTTGACTCTCCCTGGTAATCGCTCTATCCAAGCTTTGAGAGTTTTGACTACGATGGTTGTTGATCACCGCCTGCTGCTGGGTAAGAACTAGTAAGAATCTGAGATTTGCTTGACGGATTTGTGACATCCACCACCACCTCTTGTTAGTAGTCTGTAGGATCATATTTTTGTGTGTTTCTATTGCTGCTAACCATGGCAGGATCACAAGCCGACGAGACTGACTGGGAGAACCTGACGAATAAGGAGTTGCATGATAAATTTCAGCAAATGATGAGTGGACAGGTGCAAGATGTGCTAAACAGATTTGACGAGGCCATGGAGAAGATAGATGGCATGGAGAAGATGTTCGAAACAAAGCTCGATAACGAGTTTAATGAATTGCTCGCGCGTCTTCCACCACCACCACCGACTGCCCCTAACGCACCTCTCCAACAACAACAACAACAACAACAACAACAACGCCGCTTTCCAAATCAAGTGGGACGAGCACAACGCATTCCCATTGACCCTGGGCAAACTTCTGGTGCCGCTGTTGATGCTTCTGCCGCTCCTGCTGCTACTGCAGAGGTGGAGGACCATAACGAGGATGAGGTTGACCAAAATCAGAACTACGTGCCACCACCAGCACCACCACCACCAGGTCATCCTCATGCATATCATCGCAACGGTAGGGCTGCACCACCACCTGAGGTACATGACCATCTTCCTAAACTAAAATTGAATATTCCACCATTTGAGGGTAGATATGTTCCTGATATATATCTTACTTGGGAGTTAGAAACTGAACAACGATTTACATGTTTACACTATCCTGAGGAGAGACGTGTTCCTGCTGCTGTTTGTGCTTTCACTAGTTTTGCATGTGTTTGGTGGTCTGAACATTGTAGATTATATCCTATTCCAGCTACTTGGGCTGCTTTGAAAATTGCTATGCGTACTCGTTGGGTTCCACCATATTATCAACGTGAATTACTTAAAAAATTGCAGCGTTTAAGACAAGGAAAAAATTCTGTAGAAGAATATTATCAGGAATTACAAACTGGCATGATTAGATGTGGTATTATTGAGGAGAATGAAGCTATGCTTGCATGTTTTATGGGTGGATTAAATAGAGAGATTCAGACCATTCTAGAGTATAAGGATTATACTGATATCACTCGTTTATTCCATCTTTCTTGTAAAGCTGAACATGAAGTGCAGGACCGATAGGCATTGGCGCGAACTAACTTTTCAGCAGGTCGATCTTCATCATGGACACCACGTGCATCCTCTACTTCCAATCCACCAGCACCTCCATCAGGTGCCACCTCCAGCCGTGATACAAGAAAGCAGGCACAACCACCACTATCTGCCAAGAGCACACCTACTGGACCTGCGCAGAGCTCTTCTTCTTCCATGGCATCAACAGGGCTTACAAGTGATATTATTTGTCGTCGTTGTAAGGGAAGAGGACATTTTGCGAGAGAATGCCAATCTCAACGTGTGATGACTGCTACTGAGGATGGTGGGTATGAGTTCGCTAGTGACTATGATGAGGAGACTTTGGCTCTTATTACACGTGAAGAACACGGTGGAGAGGATTCTGATCATGAGACGCAATACATGGTTGCTGAAGATGCTGACAGGTATGAATGTTTAGTTGCTCAACGTGTTTTGAGTGTGCAGGTCACACAAGCTGAGCAAAATCAGAGGCATAATTTGTTCCATACAAAGGGAGTTGTGAAGGAACGTTTTGTTCGCGTCATCATAGATGGAGGGAGCTGCAACAACTTGGCTAGCATGGAGATGGTGGAGAAGATATCTCTCACCACAAGACCACATCCACATCCTTACTACACCCAATGGTTCAAGAACAGCGACAAGGTTAAGGTAACACGTACTGTTCGTGTGCATTTTAGTATCGCTACATATGCTGATTATGTTGATTGTGATGTGGTACCTATGCAAGCATGTTCCTTATTACTTGGTAGACCATGGCAATTTGATAAAAATTCTGTACACCATGGTAGAAACAATCAGTATACTCTTGTTCATAAGGATAAAAATATTACTTTGCTTCCTATGACTCCTGATTCTATTTTGAAAGATGATATTAATAGAGCTAATAAAGCAAAACAGGAGAACAATAAGAGTGAAAATCAGATTGTGGCAGAAGAATTTGAGCAACAAATGAAGCCTAATAATAAACCATCTAGTGTTGCTTCTGAAATTAAATTGAAAAGTGCATGTTTACTTGCCACCAAATCTGATATTGATGATCTAGATTTTAGCAAATCTGTTTGCTATGCTTTTGTGTGCAAAGAGGCATTATTTTCATTCGAGGACGTGCCTTCCTCTTTGCCTCCTGCTGTCACTAACATTTTGCAGGAGTTCGCTGACGTCTTTCCACAAGACGTGCCACCGGGATTACCACCTATTCGAGGGATTGAGTATCAAATTGACTAAATTCCCGGTGCATCATTACCCAACCGTGCACCATACTGTACCAATCCAGAGGAGATGAAGGAGATTATGTGTCAAGTACAGGAGCTGCTTGACAAAGGTTATATACGTGAATCCCTTAGTCCTTGTGCTGTTCCTATCATTTTAGTGCCGAAAAAGGATGGTACGTCGCGTATGTGTGTTGATTGTAGAGGCATTAATAATATTACTATTCGTTATCGTCATCCTATTCCTAGGCTAGATGACATGCTTGATGAATTGAGTGGCTCTACAATATTCTCCAAAGTTGATTTGCGTAGTGGATACCATCAAATTCGTATGAAATTGGGAGATGAATGGAAAACGGCATTTAAAACTAAGTTTGGTTTATATGAGTGGTTAGTAATGCCTTTTGGGTTAACTAATGCACCTAGTACTTTCATGAGACTAATGAACGAAGTTTTACGTGCTTTCATTGGACGATTTGTGGTAGTCTATTTTGATGATATACTGATTTATAACAAATCTTTGGAGGAACATTTGGAACATTTACGTGCTGTTTTTATTGCTCTACGTGATGCATGTTTGTTTGGTAACCCTGGAAAGTGCACCTTTTGCACCGACCGAGTATCTTTTCTTGGCTATGTTGTTACTCCATAGGGAATTGAAGTTGATAAAGCCAAGATTGAAGCTATTGAGAGTTGGCCGCAGCCCAAAACGGTCACACAAGTGAGGAGTTTCCTTGGCCTCGCTGGTTTATATATGCGTTTTGTGAGAGATTTCAGCACCATTGCTGCACCTCTCAACGAGCTTACAAAGAAGGATGTGCCTTTTGTTTGGGGTATCGCACAGGAAGAAGCCTTCACGGTATTGAAAGATAAGTTGACACATGCTCCTTTACTCCAACTTCCTAATTTCAATAAGACTTTTGAGCTTGAATGTGATGCTAGTGGAATTGGATTAGGAGGTGTGTTATTACAAGATGGAAAACCTGTTGCATACTTTTCTGAAAAATTGAGTGGACCTAGTCTGAACTATTCTACTTATGATAAAGAATTATATGCTCTTGTTCGGACCTTAGAAACATGGCAACATTATTTATGGCCCAAGGAATTTGTTATACATTCTGATCATGAATCTTTGAAACACATTAAAAGTCAAGCAAAACTGAACTATAGACATGCTAAATGGGTTGAATTCATTGAGACTTTCCCTTATGTCATTAGACACAAGAAGGGTAAAGAAAATGTTATTGTTGATGCCTTGTCTCGTCGTTATACTATGCTTTCACAACTTGACTTTAAAATATTTGGTTTGGAGACCATCAAAGATCAATATGTTCATGATGCTGAATTTAAAGATGTATTGCAGAATTGTAAGGAAGGGAGAACTTGGAACAAGTTCGTTCTTAATGATGGATTTGTGTTTCGTGCTAACAAGCTATGCATTCCAGCTAGCTCCGTTCGTCTTTTGTTAATGCAGGAGGTGCATGGAGGAGGATTAATGGGACACTTTGGCGTCAAGAAGATGGAGGATATACTTGCTACACATTTCTTTTGGCCAAAGATGAGACGGGATGTTGAGCGTTTTGTTGCTCGCTGCACTACATGTCAAAATGCTAAGTCACGACTCAATCCTCATGGTTTATATATGCCTTTGCCTGTACCTAGTGTTCCTTGGGAGGATATATCTATGGACTTTGTTTTTGGTTTACCTCGAACAAAGAAGGGGAGGGATAGCATATTTGTTGTCGTGGATAGGTTCTCGAAAATGACACACTTTATACCATGTCATAAAAGCGATGATGCTGTTAATGTTGCCGATTTGTTCTTTCGTGAAATTATTCGCTTGCATGGTGTGCCAAATACTATTGTTTCAGATCGTGATACTAAATTTCTTAGCCACTTCTGGAGATGTTTATGGGCTAAGTTGGGGACTAAACTGCTTTTTAGTACTACATGTCACCCCCAAACTGATGGACAAACTCAAGTAGTCAATAGAACATTGTCTACTATGCTTAGGGCTGTTTTGAATAATAACAAGAAAATGTGGGAAGAATGCTTGCCTCATATTGAATTTGCTTATAATCGTTCATTGCATTCTACTACTAAGATGTGCCCTTTTGAAATTGTGTATGGTTTCCTACCTCGTGCACCTATTGATTTGTTGCCTCTTCCATCTTCGGAGAAGGTTAATTTTGATGCTAAAGAACGTGCTGAATTGATTTTAAAAATGCATGAGTTAACTAAGGAAAACATTGAGCGTATGAATGCTAAATATAAACTTGCTGGAGATAAGGGTAGAAAACATGTTGTCTTTGCACCTGGAGATCTTGTTTGGTTACATTTGCGTAAGGATAGATTTCCTAATCTGCGCAAATCAAAGCTAATGCCACGTGCTGATGGTCCTTTTAAGGTGTTAGAGAAAATAAATGATAATGCATATAAACTTGAGCTGCCTGCAGATTTTGGGGTTAGTCCCACTTTTAACATTGCAGATTTGAAGCCTTATTTGGGTGAGGACGATGAACTTTCGTCGAGGACAACTTCATTTCAAGAAGGGGAGGATGATGAGGACATCAATACCATTGTTACACCCACAGCCCCTGCTGCTATACATACTGGACCAATTACTAGAGCTCGCGCACACCTATTGAATTATCAGGTACTTTCGTTTCTTGGTAACGATTCTAATGTTCATGAGAATATGATGCTGCCTAAATTGGATACATTTGTTTTGCTTACAAATGAAGGGCCTAGCTTGGACAAGAAAGATGAACATTGGAGCAAGAACACGCATGGAGTTGATGGCATGCGCAAGGGGATCAAGAACGGAGTTACAAGTGATGATTTCAGGACTTTGAAGCCGCCATAAGGAGTGCATGAAGCCTTGGACGAAATATACAAGATGCCACTTCATAATATTCGTCCATAGGCTATTCTAGGTGCTGCATCACCTTATTAATGGGCCAGGCCCATGTATTTTCGAAATACTTAAGTATAGGCTGTTTTTAGAGTCCGTATGTGTGGGGAAACAAGAGTTAGGGTTGGTTTCGGACCCCACCCTCAAGGGCCACGAAATTGCCCCCTCTTCCTCCATATATACAGCCCTTAGGGCGTCGTTTAGACTTTGGGTTTTGTTTAGATTAAAAGTTCGCCATAGCTGCAACTTCACGTACTTCGTTTGTGTCCAACGACCAGACCAAGACGTCACAGAACCCCACCTTGATCAATAAAGCTTTCATCTTATATTCGCAATATCCAGATTGCAATCTCAGTTTCTTGCTTGTTCTTCGTTTGCTCGCAGGAAACAGCCCTCGTGGTCAGGTTGATCGTGCTCCGGCGTGGTCAATAACCCTCGGAAGTTGGTTTAGCGATTGCTAAGGCGCGACGTCTTGCCCGTTCGTAGTTGGATCGTCAAGGTCGACTCCCACAAAAAACGATAGCCACCATCTCATAGAAACATCGGGACACCTTAGCCCCTATCACTCCATCATGTCATTGCTTGGCTCGTCTATGGTGTTGCTGGTGGGACAGTTGCAACCGTTCATATTTAGCATCGACGAAGTCATCTTGATGCAGACAAGTATACTAGGAACCCTCGTCGGGCCTCCCGTGTTGTCCCTCACGACCTATGAACTGAACGAGGTCCCTGTTGACCTGCACAAGGATACCCTTCCTCCCCCCTCTCCCTCTCTCTCAATTTCATCAAGGGATCCCATGGCCTCGATGTGGATCTTATTCTGAAGCGGATCCGAACAAAGAAAAGAAGGGGGGCGAACCTGAGGGAGGAAGGCGGTCGCATGGTGCCATCACAATCGGACCCGACCATCGAAAGTAAGGAACAAGTCGGCAAGACGATTGGGCGCGTCCACGATGGCAGAGGTGTTCCGACTGTGACCTGGATGGGGATCTGCGCCCGCTCCTGAAGAGGATCGGCGGCGGCTCCTGAAGCGGATCAGTGTTTGCAATGAAATCGACATCGGCTCCTGAAGCGGATCAGCGTTTGCAATGAGATCGACTGCGACGAAGGGAGGTAGCGCAGGGATTGAGGGCGCTCCTGAAGAGGATCGGCGGCGGCTCCTGAAGCGGATCAGTGTTTGCAATGAAATCGACATCGGCTCCTGAAGCGGATCAGCGTTTGCAATGAGATCGACAGCGACGAAGGGAGGTAGCGCAGGGATTGAGGGCGCTCTGGAGGCGGCAGCTTGATGCGAGTGAGAGGCGGCGGTGAAGGGATCTGCGGTGACCTGGATGGGGATCGAGGGCACTCTGGAGGCCTCGCTCGCTCGCCCGTGCGTGCGAGTCGTGGCTTTTTTTCGTAGGTTTTTTGTCACTCGATTCTCTAGCGTGGGAGGGGACTACGTGAGGCATCGCTAACTTCCAACGTGGTTTTGTTTGGTTTTTTTCGTGGGGATCGCTACATGCGGGGGAGGTGGGAGGAGAGACGAAAATAAACCAGATGAAGGGTGAGAGGTGGGATGAAAAAACCATGGAACGGAGACTACCAACTGCTTCATTAGGAGTAGAGATAGATATTCTTGGTTTGGTTTAGTCTTTTTCATTTCGATGGGCCTTTTATGGGCTTCATAGAGTCCGTGAATAATAATTAGGTCAAAATAAATTAACATTGTGGGAATTTAAACAGGACCTCCTATCTGGATCTTCGATGCAACAACCTATGCATCATTTACATTTACTAAATTCCAACTCGCTCTAAATATATGAGTGACAGTCCTCATGTTTAAGCGAATGAGCTAATTAAAGAAAGTATTGTAGACTTAAATAAAATATTTAAACGGATGTGGCTAATTAAAAAAGGATTATGGGTAAACAGGTGAAATAATTAAAAGAAAGATTGCGGTCTTAATACATAGAATTTTCAAATAGATGAGGCTAATTAAAGGAAGGACTTGAGGTAAAAAGGTAGGATAGTTAAAAGGAAGGATCTGTATGCTTCAATGTGTTGGGGATATTAAATTAGAAAAGGAAGGATTTGATTCCCGACTAAAATGGATGAGGATGTCACGATAACTAAAGAAAGGATCATACTTAGATGGAATCAGTGGGAGATTATGCCCAACAAAGAAAATATGAACACTGCTAAATCGCATCATATTTTTTATGTTCATTTTGTAGAAGGAGCGTTGCATCATTTTTTTCATAGTGAATCCGATGCTGTGGGACATTATACTTGCATAAAACATCAATTTTCCCGTTGCAATGCACAAGGATACGTGCTAGTTCTAATCTAATTAACAACCGGCCAATTAGCACGGCAATTAGGCACGCATGCCATTAGCTTTCCTAACAAAAGACTTGTACGTGTAGGTGTTTTTACCATGTATGCTGGACTGCTTTCGGTTAAAACCAATGTATGTGTCCTTTGCCATGTCAAAGGTACACACATGTTCTTTACGTTTTTCGACGATGTAGCCGAGCCGTGTATAACCTCCACGCTCTTCATCCGCCGCAATCTTACTACGTAATGCGGGAGTCCTGTAGCTTATTTCTAAACACATTTTTCTTGTCGTTGACTCTGTTTTGGACGGTCCGACTCCTTCGCCATATTGACTTGCTGAAGTAATGCGGGCACAACATAATTCTTCTTTGTTTCCTGGCTAGCCTTATTAAAAATGCTGTTAGTGATGGCATATGGGATTATATCATCCTCCCTCCCTTCAAAGGAAACCGTCCTCGGTTTCAACCTATACTTTGCTGATTTTTTCTTGAATACTTCCATCGTATATTTTATATTCTGTGCATCCTTAGAAAGAATAACATAGAACTCACCCTTATGCATAAAAGTGTATCTGTTTGTTCGCTCGTGATGAAGAGCGTTAACATCATGCTGCCACGGACGCCCCAAAATAAGGTGACAAACATGTAGTGGCATAACATCGCATTCCACCTTATCAACAGAAAAAGGAACCTTCACCCTGTGAGTTACCTTCACTTTGCCCACATCATTGATCCACTTCATATAGTATGGTTTTGGGTGCTCCCAAGTTGGCAAAGAAAGAGACTCCACCACATCCTTGCTAATCATGTTGCTAGCACTGCCACCATCAATTATCAGTTTGCACACTTCTTCTTTGATGGTACATGCAGTTTGAAAAATACTCCGCCACTGTCCTTGTTCAACAATGGTCTTGTCATCTCGCTGAACCTTATGTGCTAGCAAACTCTTCATATCAGGATCATCTTGAGGATAACATAGTATGGTATCACCATTGCCTTTTTCGATTCCATCCTCTAACTTAGGCATCTCATCTTCAGATTCTGAAATATATTTCGCATCAACAAGTAGAACCCTGCGTTGATTGGAACATTCATGCTTCATGTGTCCACATCCTCCACACTTGTGGCAAATAATATTACAGTGATGCGATGACGTCGCACTAGATGAAACCTGAGAAATCTCCTTTGGCACAGCCGCCACTTTGCTATGTTCAATGCTTCCCGACTTATAAGAAGGAGTCGGTTTAGCACTAAACCCACCATCAATATGAGAAGAACCATGTCGCCCACTATTGTAAGTTGGACGAGTCTCTGAAGCTTGCTTCTCTAATACCCAACGTTCAGCACGCTCCGCTTGATGAAGCAACTCATGAATATCATTATATTGCATTAAATCAATACAATCATAAATCTTTTCTTCTAACCCCTCAAAGAAACGTACCATGGTCGCCTCCGCAGACTCACGCACAACTGTACGGATCATCAAACTTGCATCTCTTTATAATACTCATCAACTGATTTTGTACCTTGCACTAGATGACACAGTCTACTATGAAGCTGGCGAGGGTAATAAGCAGGCACAAAACGTCCCTTCATGATTCGCTTCATGTCATCCCATGTCGCTGGTCGCTCGTGAGTATGGTTTTTATTACCCCACCATACAAGAGCATACTCTGTAAATTCCATTGATGCAACACGAACCTTTTTCTCTTTGGAGTAGTTGTGACCATCAAAAATCTGATTTACGCGCATCTCCAACTCCAAATATTTCTCTGGGTCAGCACAATGTCCCAAGAATTCAGGTATGGTTATCTTGATTCGACCCAAACCATCATCCTCGTGGGCACCATTACCGCCATAGTCACGATGCCGCCCAGCATGGTGGTGAGCCCCAGCATCATGCTGTGGTAGGTGAGGTAAGCCTCCACGGTGATGGAGGCAAAGGTGTCCCGTCTTTCGATGAGATGGTGATTATCGTTTCGGAGGAGTAGACTTTCACGATCCGACTACGAACGTGCGAGGACGTCGCGCCTTAGCAATCGCTAAACCAACTCCGAGGAGGTTATTGACCACGCCGGAGCACGATCACCTGACCACGAAGGTCTATTTCCTGCAAGCAAACGAAGAACAAGCAAAAAACTAAGATTGCAATCAGGATATTGCGAATATAAGATGAAAGCTTTATTGATCAAGGTGGGGTTCTGTGACGCCTTGGTTTGGTCGTTGAACACAAACGAAGTACGCGAAGTTGCAGCTATGGCGAACTTTTAATCTAAACAAAACCCAAAGTCTAAATGACGCCCTAAGGGCTGTATATATGGAGGAAGAGGGGGTCATTGCGTGGCCCTTGGAGGAGGGGTCCAAAACCAATCCTATCTCTTGTTTCCCCACACATACAGACTCTAAAAATAGCATATACTTATGTATTTCGAAATTACATGGGCCTGGCCCAATAATAAGGTGACGCAGCACCTATAATAGCCTCTGGATGAAATTTGTGAAGTGGCATCTTGTATATTTCGTCCAAGACTTCATGCACTCATTACAACGGCTTCAAAGTCCTGAAATCACCACTTGAAACTCCATTCTTGTTTCCCTTGCGCATGCCATCATCTCCATACTTGTTCTTGCTCCAATGTTCATCCTTCTCCAAGATAGGCCCTTCATTTGTAAGCAAAACAATTGTATACAATTTAGGCACCATCATATTCTCATGAACATTAGAATCATTACCAAGAAACGAAAGTACCTGGTAATTTAATTGGTGTGCACGAGCTCTAGTAATTGGTTCAGTATGTATAGTAGCAGGGGCTGTGGGTGTAACAATGGTATTGATGTCCTCATGACATGGGCATCAGAATCCTTAGAAAAATCACCATCATCGTCATTGTCGCGGTCACGACGTCGTTGCGGTGAGTGGGACTGTCGGGGTGCCACATCCCTCGCACGAAGGGGCTGAACTGCTGTAGTGAGCTGATTAAGACTCGCAGACACCACGTGTAGACTATTAGTACGTTGTCAGTTGCTGGCAGTCAAAAACTCGTTCAACCTGTCCTCGATGCCTACAATATTTGCAGACAACTCCTCCACCCTTGTCCCAAGCTTCTTATTGGCTCCCTTGATCGACATCAGATGGATACGCAAATCGTCACTTATCTCCAATTCCTTCGAAAATTCATCGCCCTCCTCATGATCAGATTTCTCATGCTGGGAGTTCACCATCTTTCAAACAATTGAATCAAATAGCAGAAAAAAATTGTACCATGATCAACCTTGCTCTGATACCACTTGATGCGACCTTCGACAGAAGAACGATGGCGCGAATAGTTTATCCAATCTTTCATGGTACGATGTCACAAGGAACGATGTGGCGCCCGCGATCTTGTAGATGCAATCACCATAGAAACAACACGCACACCTGAGAGAGGAAGTACATGGACGATCCTCCATGGATCAGCAGGAAACTAGAGACGGCGTCTCCAATCCCTCGCTAAAAACACCGAGTAATAATTAAAACTCCTTGACAAAAATTGCTATGGGGAGATACCTCGACTTGGTTTTCCTCTATTCCAGAACCAAAAGAACCAAAAAAAACTCCTCCTAGATGCTACGACCCCTAGAGCATATATAATACGTTGGCCAGCTAAAAGCTAACCATACCGGACTAGTACTCCTCCAAATATTCTAAATGAATCTTTATTTTAATGTAATTAACAACCGGCCAATTAGCACAGCAATTAGGCACGCAGGCCATTAGCTTCCCTAACAAAAGACTTGTAGGTGTAGGTATTTTTACCATGTGCGCTGGACTACTTCCGGTTAAAATCAGTGTACATGTCCTTTGCCATGTCAAAGGTACGCACGTGTTCTTTACGTTTCCCGACGACGTAGCCGAGCCGCGTATAACCTCCATGCCCTTCATCTGCTGCAATCTTACTACGTAATGCGGGAGTCTTGTAGCTTATTTTCTGAACATATTTTTCTTGTCGTTGACCCTGTGTTGGATGGTGTGACTCCTTCGCCATATTGACTTGTTGACGTAATGCGGGCACAACATACTTCTTCTTTGTTTCATGGCTAGCCTTATTAAAAATGTTGTTAGTGATGGCACATGGGGTTATATCAAGCTCACTGAAACCCCACCTGGTCGCTCCAAACAATTGCAAACTCCTAGCAAGTTGATTGACCAAGTAGTGTTACAGGGGGCTCTGGTGTGTCGCATGACAACAATGGAGAAGAGAAGAACTTGGACGGCTCAACTAAAATGCCCTACGGACACCCCAACCATGCAGCCAACAAGCAAGACTAGATCCAAATTCTGCAAATTCAGGACCTGCAGGATGCTGAAAATGAAGATGTTATCGAAGAGGAACATCCAAAGGAAGAGAAGGCAGGCACAACACCCCTGAATTTTGAAGGAACTCCTTAACTGTCAAGCCAACAAAGCTGAATATAACAGAGTTTGAAGGGGTTGATGCTGACTCATGGATACAAAATATTGAGCAATATTTTGATTCTTCCAGGACTCCCCTGGATCAAAGAACAGAAATTGATGTCTCTTACTTGAAAGGTCCTGCAGTGCAATGGTGGAGATGATCAGGGTTTCATGCCTCCACAGGGCCATGTCACAGATTTTGTTCTTACCTCACTGACAGGTTTGCAATATCATCTGTCTATGAAAATGTCAAGGCTTTCCATTCCTCGAGACAGACCTCCACTGTCAATGCCTACATCACCTAGTTTGAGAGCAACATGAACTTGATGAAAAGAGATAACACTACACTTCCTGATGACTATTTTTTTCAGTAGCTTCATTGCTGGGCTTACCACCTATCTGCAAAGTCATGTGGAAGTCCAAAAACCAACCAACATGCAGCAAGCCATCTAGTATGCTAGGAGAATGGAACCTGCTTTTCATCCCGTTCAACAACCTAGATCTTATTTTCCCCAAGTAAGAAGAGAAGTGCAATTTGATTTCCCCAAACAAGTCACTTCTCCTCCAGTGTCCTCTTCCAACAACCCAGCCAACATCATACAACAAGCTAGTCTTCAATGCATCTGCTACAAGTGTAGGGAATCATGGTTTCTAGGCCATAAACAAGTTTGCAAATTGGCAAACAAAGTGCCAATACAAGCCCTTCAAGCTCAAGGTAATGATGAGCCCGAACTCATCTATATCACTACTGACACTGAGGACCAGGTCAACCAAGAAGCAAACAATGATATGAACATATGCACATAAGTTTGTATGCTATGAAAGGGGAAAAGGAAACCAAACACAAGTACAACTTCACTATCAGCTTGTCCATCAACACATGGCAACTCATCTTGTTGACAGTGGTAGCGCTACCACTTTCATTTCTCTGGAGATGGCCAAGAAAGCACAATGCAACATTTCCTCAGTTAAGAAGTTGCAAGTTAATGTTGCTAATGGAGAAAAGTTATGGACTAAGTTCACTTGCAGCAACACCTCTTATAAAATTCAGGGAGAACAATTCACATATGACTCCAGAATTCTTAACCTCGGGGGATATGATATTATTTTGGGCGCCGACTAGATGTACAGACATAGCCCTATTACATTTGACCTACCAAAAATGCTCATGAGAGCTAAACTAGATGATTGTAGAATTGCAACTTTTTATGATGACAACTTGCCCTCTACTCCTCCTGAACTTATAACCTCTGAGCAGTTGGAACAAATGGAAGACATAGTCTATGGAGCACTCCTATTGGTCCAACCTGTTCCCATAGAGGAAGTTCTGGCACTACAACATCCACCTAAGGTGCAACAGTTAATTGACAAGTTCCCTGATCTTTTCTCTGAACCTACAACCCTACCCCCAAAAGAAGTTGTGACCATACCATCCCTATGTAAAAAGGAGCTCCTATTGTGAACCAAAGGTGCTATAGAATTCCCCATCATCAGAAAAATGCCATGGCAGAAATTGTCCATGATATGCTCAAAAGTTATATTATAAGGAACAACTCCAGTCCTTACAGCTCCCCTGCTATCTTAGTTAAGAAAAAGGACAATACTTGGAGGTTGTGCAATGATTTCAGGAAGGTCAACTCTCACACAATCAAAAACAAGTACCCCATACCTGTCATAGAGGATTTACTTGATGAATTAAATGGAGCTAGAATCTTTAGCAAGATTGACCTGAAAAGTGGATATTGCCAAATCAGGATGAAAGAAGAGGACGTCCACAAGACTGCTTTTAGTACTCACCTAGGACACTATGAGTACTTAGTTATGGCCTTTGGATCGACCAATGCACCACAAGACCGCTTTTAGTACTCCACAAGACTGCTTTTAGTACTCACCTAGGACACTATGAGTACTTAGTTATGGACTTTGGATCGACCAATGCACCAGCCACTTTCCAACTCTTAATGAACTCTGTTCTTGGTCCTGAGTTAAGAAGATTTGTGCTAGTCTTCTTTGATGATGTCCTTATTTTCAGCAAATCCTTGGCACTTGGAACATCTCAAACTAGTATTTGAGAAATTGAGAGAACATCAGCTTGTAGCAAAGCTCAGCAAATTACCTTTTGCTCAAGAAAAGGTGGAATACCTAGTCCATGTCATTACTGGCTAGGTTGTTGCTACTGACCCCTCCAAAATTGTTGCAATTGTTCAATGGCCAGCACCTAGTAATTTCACTCAATTGAGAAGTTTTCCGGGCTTAGCTGGTTACTACAGAAGATTCATCCAAGGTGATGTCAGTTTGTGCAAGCCACTTTTCAATGCCCTCAATAAAGATTCATTTTCCTGGATAGCAGAGCAACAACTAGCATTTGACAATGTGAAACAACTTATGACTACATCACCTGTACTTGCATTTCCAAATTTCTCCCAACCCTTTGTCCTTGAGATAGATGCTTTTGGTCATGGTCTGGGAGCAGTTCTAATGCAAAATGGAAAACCTATCTCCTTTATGAGAAAAGCAATTGGGCCCAAGGCAACATTATCTACTTATGATAAAGAGGTTCTGTCCATAACTGAGGCCCTCAACAAGTGGAAACACTACTTTGCTGCATCATCTCTCATCATTAAAACTGACCAAGAGAGTCCGAAATACATAAATGAGCAGGGACTTACTGAAGGTGTCCGTCACAAGTTGTTGATTAAACTTCTAGGATATAATTTCACAGTGGAATATAAAAGGGGGAAGAAAATAGAGCCATTGATGCACTTTCCATGGCCACTCATGTTGTTATGGCAATGTTCTCATCCTCAGTTCAACTTGCTTGGATATCTGATGTTACAGCCAGTTATGTTAGTGACCAGAAATGCATAGATATCATCTCTCAACTAGCTGTAAACCACACTTCTTACCCTAATTATAGCCTCACAAATGGGGTGTTAAGACATGAGGGACGAATTGTCATTGTCTCCAACACTGAGTCAAGAAACTCTCTTATCTCATCCTTCCATAACTCTGAACTAGGGGGACATTCCACACACACACACACACACACAGAGAGAGAGAGAGACTTGAAAACGAGTAAAACTACTCTTCACTTGGAATGGGTCAGGGAAACAAGTCCAAGAATTTATCAAGGAATTCCCTATATACCAATTGAACAAAACAAAGAATTTACAATACCTAGGCCTCCTGGAACCCCTCCTTGTTCTTGAATTTGCTTGGACACATATCAACATGGATTTTATTGAAACCTTCCCTTGTCTGAACACAAAGATGTCCTTCTTATTGTTGTGGACATGTTTACTAAATATGCACACTTTATTGCTATGAAACATCCTATCACAGTGAAGAGTGTAGCGAGAGCTTTCATTGACAATATCTTCAAGTTGCATGGCTTCCCCTTAGTTATTGTTACTGATAGAGACATGATCTGTACCAGCCTAATGTGGCAGGAGTTATTCAAATGCATGTGAATTAAATTGCACATGAGCACTTCCTACCATCCACAATCTGATGGCTAAATAGAAAGAGTAAACAAGTGTGTGGAAACCTACTTGAGGTTTATGGATTTTGCTCAACCAACCAAGTGGCACAAATGGCTAGCTCATGCTAAATGGTGGTACAACACAAGTTTTCACACCTCCCTTCAAATGACTCCATTCCAAGCACTTTATGCTAGAAAACCTCCTCTCATTGCTGAGCAAATGTTGCCAATTCCTGAAGATGACACTTGATGTAGGGTGGAATCCTGATGATGTCGATCTTTCATGATTTGGAGGGGAAACGGAGAAGAACATGAAGAACAAGAGGGAAATCACTCAAATAGACAAGACACAATTACACATGTGCTAAATCCACATACACAGGAGAGATACACGATCCAAAGTCAACAAGGAATGATACAAATGGTAGCTAGTTCATCCCAATCCATGAGGAGAGAGGTCTTGAATCCTAGGAGGATCTTACCATGAAGGGGTCCTGAATCCACTTGGGGGATCTTCTCACATGGAGGCCTTCACTGGTACCGTTACATGTCATACAAATGATTTTTACCCCACTTTCACGACAAGAGTTTTAAACTGCCGCCTTGCATGTGTGTGCGATAGGGGTCTCCTTCCCACACGACCCGAAAACCATCGGGGATAGGTGAGCGGCTATTGATGATTTTCATAGAATAAACGCATGAGTGCTATACAAACCGTTACACATGTCTCACACGTTACGCCTCGATATTACGTTTCTGATCCAAGAGACATCCAAAATGATTACGTTTCTATAGTCATGTGGAAAAGGTGGATATCACAAACATTTAATATATCGATGTGTTTGTGATAGGTGCGTTATCGGGCACAATTCAAAAAATTTAAAATGTGTGCGGTGCCTCTACTATCGGCAATGTGTCCATTTTCATAACTGTGTGCGATAGGTATTCCTATCACACATGGGCTCTATATATGCACCGTCTTCTTTTTGTCCAATATTACACACACATACATGTTCGAAACATTTGTCGTATTACCATGAATCACACACGTATATGAGATGAAATCGTGTGTGTGTGTCCGTCGAGCATCGCAAACATTTCACGTCAAAGAACCGACTGTTCTATATTTTCCATCGCACACACTGTTTTCATTCTAACCGTGTGTACTTATTTTATTCGATCCTATTTAATTTTATTTTCACTTGTAATTTATTATTCAAATTGGAAATATTGAAATATGAAACGTGGAATTCAAATTCTCGGCACAATGGTTCAACAACCACTCATAAATAATATTCTCAGTATAACATGTTTAGTAATTATAGGATTAGGCGGCAATTAACTATGATGAACCACAATATTTAGAGGCGGTAAAGGTGAAGAGAGAAGTGTAAATCATTTTGGCCGCCGATGGTGATGAAGAAGCGGAATGCCCATAACGTGCCCTCCTGCATGCCAAAGGCACACACAACTTTTGTCCAACCCCTTGTGATGATCGCTCGCCCATCCTTCATCGTCTTCAGGAAGAATTTTGGACCATTATCATGGTAGTATGAATTATATACTTTAAGCTTAGTTGCCTCCACTCCGGTCATGTAGTTTGAAAGGTAATCATCAGTAAATTGCTTCGGAAACCACTGAAAAGAGAAAACTTTCAAATATTCATGTCTAATAGAGTAACTCGTTGTGGGCAGGAGGAAAAGGCAACACATTACTTACCATCATAAAGTTCACTGTTGTCTTTGACAAAGCGTAAATAAAGAGTTTAGTTTCCATCACCTGTCTCTTTCGCCTAACAATCTTTCTTAGTTTCCTCACTTGACGCTTGTTCATGAATATCTCATTGCCTCATATGAAAAAGGGGTCAAAGCGTGGATCAGTACCGCTAATATATGTGACTACAAGCAACTAGTAAATGTTAGAAGCTAAACTGCGATTGCACAAATGATGTAAAATACAACTCCCTCCATTCCTAAGTATAAGTATTTTTAGAGATTTCAATATGAACTACATACAGATGTATATAGACATAGTGTAGGTTAGAATGTAGATTCACTCATTTTGCTCCGTATGTAGTCTAAATTGGAATCTCTAAAAAGACTTATATTTAGAAACAGAGGGAGTATAAGATATGGGATGCATCTAACCTCGAGGGCAAACAACATCATCGCCCATTGTAGTCCCACGTAAGTACATGGAAAGGCAATGTTAACTTCAACAGGGTTGACATCCACCAAAAATAGCAAATGGTAATAAAACGACAACATCTGTAGTGATATCTTCATTGCGAAAGAGTAGCACGGCCGCAAAGGGACGGATTTAAAAAGGTTAGAATTGTTTACTACAACATGCTTAACAGCAACCTAAGTCAAGTATTGTAAGTTTGTAGCTGGTATTGGTGAAATTGAGTTGGACAGTTCATACTTGAACATCATACAATGTGCAGTCCTGAAATAAACAAGACACATTTAACTACAGACAACCTAGTATAGCCATTGAAACTAGTACTGATAAAATGAAATTGATAGAGTTAAACACCGCAACGCAGGTGCTGCTAGAGCATATAATGACCCTGTTGTCTATAAAAAGGCAGGGAAATAGCTAAGACGGGTTAGGTATGTTTACTACAACATGCTTAATACACCAACCGTACAAAACATAGCCATTGCAACTGGTATTGGTAAGATTGAACTGGTCAGTTCATACTTGGTAAGTCCCGAGGGGTAGTTGCTGGGGCACTTCATATGGGCTAGAGCCCGCCCCAAGTTGGCGACAACGGAGGCGAGGTGTTCCACCGGGTCGAAGCGTGGATCAGTGCCGCTGACATGTGTACCTACAAGAAGCAAGTAAATGTTAGAAGCTAAACTACAATTGCACAAATGATGTAAAATATTGTAAGACTGGGGATGTAGCTAACCTCGATGGCAAATAACCACATTGCCCGTTATGGCCCTGCGTAAGTACATGGAAAGGCATGTTAACTACCACAGGGTTAGCATACACCAAAAATAGCAAATGGAAATAAAACGACAACATCTCTGGTGATATCTTCATTGCGGAGAGTAGCACGGTAGTAAAGGGACATATTAAAAAATGGATACAACTATTAATTACAACAGGCTTAACAACATCCTAAGTCATGTATTGTAAGTTTGTAGCTGGTATTGGTGAAATTGAGCTGGACAGTTCATACTTGAATATCACAAAGTGTGCAGTACTGAAAATAACAATGCATGTTTAACTATAGGCAGCCTAGTATAGCTACTGAAACTGGTATTGATAAAAATGCAATTGACAGAGTTAAACATCGCAAGGCAAGTGCTGCCAGAGCAGAGAATGACCTAGTTGTCTATAAAAAGGTTGGGAAAATAGCTAAGACGTGTTAGGCCTATTTACTACAACATACTTAATACATCAACCGTACAAAACATAGCCATTACAACTGGTATTGTTAAGATTGAACTGGTCAGTTCATACTTACTAAGTCCCGAGGGGTAGTTGCTGGGGCACTTCATCTGGGGCAGAGCCCGTCCCAAGTCAGTGGCGGCGGAGGCGAGGTGTTCCTCCGGGTCGAAGCATGGATCAGTGCCGCTGACATGTGTACCTACAAGAAGCAAGTAAATGTTAGAAGCTAAACTGCAATTGCATAGATGATGTAAAATACTGTAAGACATGGGATGCAACTAACCTCGACGACAAACAACATCATCGCCTGTTATGGCCCTGCGTAAGTACATGGAAAGGCATATTAACTACAACACGGTTAGCATCCACTAAAAATAGAAAATGGAAATAAAACAACAACATCTCTAGTGATATCTTCATTGCGGAGAGTGGACAGTAGCAAAGGGACAAATTAAAAAATGGATACAACTGTTAATTACAACATGCTTAATAGCATCCTGAGTCATGCATTGTATGTTTGTAGCTGATATTGGTGAAATTGAGCTAGACAATTTATACTTGAACATCACACAGTGTGCAGTACTGAAATAAACAAGGCACGTTAACTACAAGCAACCTACTATAGCCATTGAAACTGGCACTGATAAAGCAAGTGACAGAGCATCGCAAGGCAAGTGCTGCCAGAGCAGAGAATGGCCCAGTTGTCTATAAAAAGGTAGGAAAATTAGATAAGACATGTTAGGCATGTTTACTACAACATGCTTAATACATCAACCGTACAAAACATAGCCATTGCAACTGGTATTGGTAAGATTGAGCTGGTCAATTCATACTTGGTAAGTCCTGAGGGGTAGTTGTTGGGGCACTTCGTATGGGCCAGAGCCCGCCCCAAGTCCGCGGCGGCGGAGGCGAGGTGTTCCTCCGGGTTGACACGCACATTGGCCATCACGCCATTGATGCCATCAGCTCCTCGACCTCCACGTGATATGTGGTTGGGCTTATGCGGCGATGCTCTGGCGTAGGGGCGGTGGGGATTTGGAGGTATGACGATGTTTTGCAAGCGCCATTTAAGTAATCAGGCTGGGGCCGTGATAGAGATCAGTGGGTTACCTAACTGGATCGACGAGGCTCGGGCAGAACGTAGATGTGGTTGAAGCTGTGGTTGCGGCTGTGGCTGCCACTTGTGAGCTGCGTTGCGATTTCTCAAAGAGGAGAGGATGATGCAGTACAATAGAGATAAGTATTTCCCTCAGTTAAGAACCAAGGTTATCAATCCAGTAGGAGAACCACGCAACACCTCATTAGCAATACCTACGCACAAAATTACAAATACTTGCATCCAACATGAACAAGGGGTTGTCAACTGATGCGGCTTGAACTACGTCGGTATTTCCCCAAAGAGGAAGGTGATAGAGGCAAAGGTGTCCCGTCTTTCGATGAGATGGTGATTATCGTTTTGGAGGAGTAGACTTTCACAATCCGACTACGAACGTGCGAGGACGTCGCGCCTTAGCAATCGCTAAACCAACTCCGAGAGGTTATTGACCATGTCGGAGCATGATCAACCTGACCACGAAGGTCTATTTCCTGCAAGCAAACGAAGAACAAGCAAGAAACTAAGATTGCAATCAGGATATTGCGAATATAAGATGAAAGCTTCATTGATCAAGGTGGGGTTCTATGACGCCTTGGTCTGGTCGTTGAACACAAACGAAGTACGCGAAGTTGCAACTATGGCGAACTTTTAATCTAAGGGCTGTATATATGGATGAAAAGGGGGGGATTTCGTGGCCCTTGGAGGAGGGGTCCTAAACCAACCCTAACTCTTGTTTCCCCACACATACGGACTCTAAAAACAGCCTATACTTATGTATTTCGAAATTACATGGGCCTGGCCCAATAATAAGGTGACGCATCACCTATAATAGCCTCTGGATGAAATTTGTGAAGTGGCATCTTGTATATTTCGTCCAAAACTTCATGCACTCATTACGGTGGCTTTAAAGTCCTGAAATCATGACTTGAAACTCCGTTCTTGTTTCCCTTGCGCATGCCATCATCTCCTTGTTGGTTCTTGCTCCAATGTTCATCCTTCTCCAAGATAGGCCCTTCATTTGTAAGCAAAAAAATGTATCCAATTTAGGCAGCATCATATTCTCATGAACATTACAATCATTACCAAGAAACAAAAGTACCTGGTAATTTAATTGGCGTGCACGAGCTCTAGTAATTGGTTCAGTATGTATAGTAGCAGGGGTTGTGGGTGTAACAATGGTATTGATGTCCTCATCATGCTCCGCTTCTTGAAATGAAGTCATCCTTGACGGGTGTTCATCTTCCTCACCCAAATAAGGCTTCAAATCTGCAATGTTAAAAGTGGGACTAACCCCAAAATCTCCAGGCAGCTCAAGTTTGTATGCATTATCACTTATTTTCTCTAACACCTTAAAAGGACCATCATCACATGGCATTAGCTTTAATTTGCGCAAATCAGGAAATCTATCCTTACGCAAATGTAACCAAACAAGATCTCCAAGTGCAAACACAACATGTTTTCTACCCTTATCTCCAGCAAGTTTATCTTTAGCATTCACACGCTCAATGTTTTCCTTAGTTAACACATGCATTTTTAAAATCAATTCAGCATGTTGTTTAGCATCAAAATTAATGTTCTCCGAAGATGGAAGAGGCAACAAATCAATATGTGCATGAGGTAGGAAACCATAAACAATTTCAAAAGGGCACATCTTAGTAGTAGAATGCAATGAACGATTATAAGCAAATTCAATATGAGGCAAGCATTCTTCCCACATTTTCTTATTATTCTTCAAAACAGTCCTAAGCATAGTAGACAATGTTCTATTGACTACTTCAGTTTTTCCATCAGTTTGGGGGTGACAAGTAGTACTAAAAAGCAGTTTAGTCCCCAACTTAGCCCATAAACATCTCCAAAAGTGGCTAAGAAATTTAGTATCACGATCTGAAACAATAGTATTTGGCACACCATGCAAGCAAATAATTGTTGGGGAACGTAGTAATTTCAAAAAATTTCCTACGCACATGCAAGATCATGGTGATGCATAGCAACGAGAGGGGAGAGTATGTCTACGTACCCTCGTAGTCCGAAAGCAAAAGCGTTTATCAACGCGGTTGATGTAGTCGTACACCTTCATGATCCGTCCCGATCAAGTACCGAACGTACGGCACCTCCGCGTTCAGCACACGTTCAGCTCGATGATGTCCTCGCCTTCTTGATCCAGCAAGAGGGGCAAAGTAGTAGATGAGTTCCGGCAGCACGACGGCGTGGTGACGGTGTTGGTGAAGAACAATCTCCGCAGGGCTTTGCCTAAGCACTACGAAAAATATTACGGAGGATAAACTAGAGGGGACGGGGTTGCCGGCACACGGCTTGGTGTTTCTTGATCTGTCTTGGGTGCTAGCCCTACCCCTCTATTTTTATGTTGAGCCTTGGGGTCGAAACTTGGAGTAAAAGCCTCCACAAAGTCGGTTTCACCCGAAAGGCAAGAGTCCTTCTCAGACTCCAGGGCCAGACGCCAGGATTCCCGGTGTCAGGACCCAGACGCTAGGGACCCTGGCGTCTGGCCCCTGGACTCCGTAAAACTTCCTTTTGCGCTTTCCAAAAACCTTGTGGGCTTTCCCCTTTGGCCCAAATAAAGTGTTCTCATACCCAAACATTTCGGGAAACATCCGGAACCCCTTCTGGTGAATTCCGGAATCCTTCCGGTGACCAAACACTATTATCCCATATATCAAACTTTATCTCTGGACCATTCCAGAGTTCCTCGTCATGTCCGTGATCTTATCCAGAACTCCTAACAACATTCGGTTACCAACATACATAACTCATAAATACTATATCGTCAACGAACGTTAAGCGTGCGGACCCTATGGGTTCGAGAACTATGTAGACATGACCGTGACACTTCTCTAGTCAATAACCAATAGCGGAACCTGGATGCCCATATTGGCTCCTACATATTCTACAAAGATCTTTATCGGTCGAACCGCATAACAACATACGTTGTTCCCTTTGTCATCGGTATGTTACTTGCCCGAGATTTGATCCTCGGTATCTCAATACCTAGTTCAATCTCGTTAGCAGCAAGTCTCTTTACTCGTTCCATAATGCATCATCCCGCAACTAACTCATTAGTTACATTGCTTGCAAGGCTTATAGTGATGTGCATTACCGAGAGGGCCCAAAGATACCTCTCCGACAATCGGAGTGACAAATCCTAATCTCGATATATGCCAACTCAAGAAGTACCATCGGAGGCACCTGTAGAGCACCTTTATAATCACCCAGTTACGTTGTGACGTTTGGTAGAACACAAAGTGTTCCTCTGGTAATCGGGAGTTGCATAATCTCATAGTCATAGGAACATGTATAAGTCATGAAGAAAGCAATAATAGTAAACTAAAACGATCAAGTGCTAAGCTAACGGAATGGGTCAAGTCAATCACGTCATTCTCCTAATGATGTGATCCCGTTTATCAAATCATGTCTATGGTTAGGAAACATAACCATCTTTGATCAACGAGCTAGTCAAGTAGAGGCATACTAGTGACACTGTGTTTGTCTATGTATTCATACATGTACTAAGTTTCCGGTTAATACAATTCTAGCATGAATAATAAACATTTATCATGATATAAGGAAATATAAATAACAACTTTATTATTGCCTCTAGGGCATATTTCCTTCAGTCTCCCACTTGCACTAGAGTCAATAATCTAGTTCACATCATCATGTGATTTAACATCAATAGTTGACATATTTATGTGATTAGTTCACATCTCCATGTGACTAACAACCAAAGGGTTTACTAGAGTCGATAATCTAGTTCACATCGCTATGTGATTAACACCCAAAGAGTGATCATGTTTTGCTTGTGAGAGAAATTTAGTCAACAGGTCTGCCACATTCAGAGCCGTATGTATTTTTGCAAATTTTCTATGTCTACAATGCTTTGCACGGAGCTACTCTAGCTAATTGCTCCCACTTTCAATATGTATCTAGATCAAGACTTAGAGTCATCCAGATCGGTGTCAAAGCTTGCATCGACGTAACTCTTTACGACGAACTCTTTGTCACCTCCATAACTGAGAAACATTTCCTTATTCCACTAAGGGTATTTTTGACCGCTGTCCAGTGATCTACTCCTGGATCACTATTGTACCCTCTTGCCAACTTATGGTGAGGTACACAATAGGTCTGGTACACAACATAGCATACTTTGTAGAACCTATGACTGAGGCATAGGGACTGACTTTTCATTCTCTTTCTATTTTCTGCCATGGTTGGGTTTTGAGTCTTTACTCAACTTCACACCTTGCAACACAGGCAAGAACTCCTTCTTTGACTGTTCCATTTTGAACTACTTCAAAATCTTGTCAAGGTATGTACTCATTGAAAAAAACTTATCAAGCGTCTTGATCTATCTCTATAGATCTTGATGCTCAATGTGTAAGCAGCTTCATCGAGGTCTTTCTTTGAAAATCTCTTTTCAAACACACCTTTATGCTTTCTAGAAAATTCTACATTATTTCTGATCAACAATATGTCATTCACATATACTTATCAGAAATGTTGTAGTGCTCCCACTCACTTTCTTGTAAATACAGGCTTCACCGCAAGTCTGTATAAAACCATATGCTTTGATCACTTTTTCAAAGCATATATTCCAACTCCGAGATGCTTGCACCAGTCCATAGATGGATCGCTGGAGCTTGCTCACTTTGTTAGCACCTTTAGGATCGACAAAACCTTCTGGTTGCATCATATACAACTCTTCTTTAAGAAATCCATTAAGGAATACAGTTTTGACATCCATTTGCCAGATTTCATAAAATACGGCAACTGCTAACATGATTCGGACAAACTTTTAATCATCGATACAAGTGAGAAAATCTCATCATAGTCAACACCTTGAACTTGTCGAAAACATTTTGCGACAATTCGAGCTTTGTAGATAGTAACACTACTATCAGCGTCCGTCTTCCTCTTGAAGATCCATTTATTCTTAATGACTCACCGATCATCGGGCAAGTCAATCAAATTCCATACTTTGTTCTCATACATGGATCCCTTCTCAGATTTCATGGCCTCAAGCCATTTTGCAAAATCTGGGCTCATCATCGCTTCCTCATAGTTCGTAGGTTCGTCATGGTCAAGTAATATGACTTCCAGAAAGGATTAACGTACCACTCTGGTGCGGACCATACTCTGGTTATCCTATGAGGTTCGTTAGTAACTTGATCTAAAGTTTCATGATCATCATCATTAGCTTCCTCACTAATTGGTGTAGAGATCACTAGAACTGATTTCTGTGATGAACTACTTTCCAATTCGGGAGAAGGTACAATTACCTTATCAAGTTCTACATTCCTCCCACTCACTTCTTTCGAGAGAAACTTCTTCTCTAGAAAGGATCGACTTTTAGCAACAAAATATATTGCCTTCGGATCTGTGATAGAAGGTGTACCCAACAGTTTCTTTTGGGTATCCTATGAAGGTGCACTACTCTGATTTGGGTTCGAGCTTATCAGTTTGAAACTTTTTCACATAAGTATCGTAACCCCAAACTTTAAGAAATGACAGCTTTGGTTTCTGCCAAACCATAGTTCATACGGTGTCATCTCAATGGATTTAGATGGTGCCCTATTTAACGTGAATGCAGCTGTCTCTAATGCATAACCCCATAACGATAGCGGTAAATCAGTAAGAGACGTCATAGATCGCACCATATCTAGTAAAGTGCGATTACGACGTTCGGACACACCATTACGCTTGGTGTTCTAGGTGGCGTGAGTTGCGAAACTATTCTGCATTGTTTCAAATGAAGACCAAACTCGTAACTCAAATATTCTCCTCCACGATCAGATCGTAGAAACTTTATTTTCTTGTTACGATGATTTTCCACTTCACTCTAAAATTCTTTGAACTTTTCAAATGTTTCAGACTTATGTTTCATCAAGTAGATATACCCATATCTGCTCAAATCATCCGTGAAGGTCAGAAAATAACGATACCCGCCGCGAGTCTCAACACTCATCAGATCACATACATCAGTATGTATTATTTCCAATAAGTCAGTTGCTTGCTCCATTGTTCCGGAGAACGGAGTCTTAGTCATCTTGCCTATGAGGCATGGTTCACAAGCATAAACTGATTCATAATCAAGTGATTCCAAAAGCCCATCAGCATGGATTTTCTTCATGCGCTTTACACCATTATGACCTAAACGGCAGTGCCACAAATAAGTTGCACTATCATTATTAACTTTGCATCTTTTGGCTTCAATATTATAAATATGTGTATCACTACGATCGAGATTCAATAAACCATTCACCTTGGGTGTATGACCACAGAAGGTTTTATTCATGTAAACAGAATGACAATTATTCTTTGACTTAAATGAATAACTGCATTGCAATAAACATGATCCAATCATATTATGCTCAACGCAAACACCAAATAACATTTATTTTAGGTTCAACACTAATCCCGAAGATAAATGGAGTGTGCGATGGTGATCTTATCAACCTTGGAATTACTTCCAACACACATCGTCACCTTGCCCTCAACTAGCCTTTGTTTATTTTGCAACTCCCGTTTCGAGTTACTACTTTTATCAACTGAACCAATATCAAATACCGAGGGGTTTGCTATACACACTAGTAAAGTACACATGAATAACATGTATATCAAATATACCTTTGTTCGCTTTGCCATCCTTCTTATCCGCCAAGTATCTAGGGCAGTTCCACTTCCAGTGACCATTTCCTTTGCAGTAGAAGCACTCAGTTTCAGGCTTGGGTCTAGCTTTGGGCTTCTTCATGGGAGTGGCAACTTGCTTGCCATTATTCTTGAAGTTCCCTTTCTTTCCCTTGCCCTTTTACTTGAAACTAGTGGTCTTGTCAACCATCAACACTTGATGCTTTTCTTGATTTCTACCTTTGTCGATTTCAGCATCACGAAGAGCTTGGGAATCATTTCCGTTATCCCTTGCATATTATAGTCCATCACGAAGTTCTAGTAATTTGGTGATAGTGACTAGAGAACTCTGTCAATCACTATCTTATCTGGAAGATTAACTCCCACTTGATTCAAGTGATTGTAGTACTCAGACAATCTGAGCACATGCTCACTGGTTGCACTATTCTCCTCCATCTTGTAGGCAAAATACTTGTCAGAGGTCTCATACCTCTCGACTCGGTCATGAGTCTGAAATACCAATTTCAACTCTTAGAACATCTTATATGTTCCGTGGCGTTCAAAACATTTTTGACGTCCTGGTTCTAAGCCGTAAAGCATGGTGCACTAAACTATCAAGTAGTCATCATACCGAGCTTTGTCAAACGTTCGTAACGTCTATATTCGCTCCTGCAATAGGTCCGTCACCTAGCGGTGCATCAAAGACATAATACTTCTGTGCAGCAATGAGGATAACCCTCAGATCATGGAGCTAGTCCGCATCATTGCTACTAACATCTTTCAACTTATTTTTCTCTAGGAACATATCAAAAATAAACAGGGAGCTAAATCGCAAGCTATTGATCTACAACATAGATATGCAAACACTATCAGGACTAAGTTCATGATAAATTAAAGTTCAATTAATCATATTACTTAAGAACTCCCACTTAGATAGACATCCCTCTAGTCATCTAAATGATCACGTGATCCAAATCAACTAAACCATGTCCGATCATCACGTGAGATGGAGTAGTTTTCAATGGTGAACATCACTATGTTGATCATACGTACTATATGATTCACGCTTTCGGTCTCTAATATTCCGAGGCCATATCTGCATACGCTAGGCTCATCAAGTTTAACCCAAGTATTTTTGCGTGTGCAAAATTGGCTTGCACCCATTGTATGCGAACGTAGAGCTTATGACAGCCGATCATCACGTGGTGTCTTGGCACGACGAACTTTGGCAACGGTGCATACTCAGGGAGAACACTTGTACCTTGAAATTTAGTAAGAGATCATCTTATAATGCTACCATCAATCAAGCAGAATAAGATGCATAAAGGATAAACATCACATGCAATCAATATAAGTGATATGATATGGCCATCATCATCTTGTGCCTTTGATCTCCATCTCCAAAGCACCGTCATGATCACCATCGTGACCGGAGCGACACCTTGATCTCCATCGTAGCATCATTGTCGTCTCGCCAACTATTGCTTCTACGACTATCGCTACCGCTTAGTGATAAAGTAAAGCAATTACAGGGCGATTGAATTGCATACAATAAAGCGACAACCATATGGCTCCTGGCAGTTGCCGATATCTCCGTTACAAAACATGATCATCTCATACAATAAAATTTAGCATCATGTCTTGATCATATCGCATCACAAAATGCCCTGCAAAAGCAAGTTAGACATCCTCTACTTTGTTTTTGCAAGTTTTACGTGGCTGCTACGGGCTGAGCAACAACCGTTCTTACCTACGCATCAAAAACCACAACGTGGTATAGTGATTGCTTTTTGATCTTCAGAAAGAACCCTGTTCGTTGAGTCCGATTCAACTAAAGCTGGAGAAACAGACACCCACTAGCCACCTGTGTGCCAAGCACGCCGGTAGAACCAGTCTCACGTAAGCGTACGCGTAATGTCGGTCTGGGCCGCTTCATCCAACAATGCCGCTGAATCAAGAATCAACTAGTGACGACAAGCAATATGTATATACCCACGCCCACAACTCCTTTGTGTTCTACTCGTGCATATAACATCTACGCATAAACCTGGCTCTGATAGCACTGTTGGGGAATGTAGTAATTTCAAAAAAATTCCTACGCACATGCAAGATCATGGTGATGCATAGCAACGAGAGGGGAGAGTATGTCTACGTACCCTCGTAGACCGAAAGTGGAAGCATTTATCAACGCGGTTGATGTAGTCGTACACCTTCACGATCCGTCCCGATCAAGTACCGAACGTACGGCACCTCCACGTTCAGCTTGATGATGTCCCCGCCTTCTTGATCTAGCAAGAGGGACGAAGTAGTAGATGAGTTCCGGCAGCACGACGGCGTGGTGACGGTGTTGGTGAAGAACAATCTCTGCAGGGCTTCGCCTAAGCACTACGAAAACTATTACGGAGGATAAACTAGAGGGGACGGGGTTGCCGGCACATGGCTTGGTGTTTCTTGATCTGTCTTGGGTGCTAGCCCTACCCCTCTATTTATATGTTGAGCCTTGGGGTCAAAACTTGGAGTAAAAGCCTCCACAAAGTCGGTTTCACCCGAAGGCAAGAGTCCTTCTCGGACTCCAGGGCCAGACGCCAGGGTTCCCGGCGTCTGGACCCAGACGCCAGGGACCCTGGCGTCTGGCCCCTGGACTCCACAAAACTTCCTTTTATGCTTTCCAAAAACCTTGTGGGCTTTCCCCTTTGGCCCAAATAAAGTGTTCTCATACCCAAACATTTCGGGAAACATCCAGAACCCCTTCCAGTGAATTCCGGAACCCTTCCGATCAAACACTATTATCCCAAATATCAAACTTTATCTCCAGACCATTCCGGAGTTCCTCGTCATGTCCGCGATCTTATCCGGAACTCCGAACAATATTTTGTTACCAACATGCATAACTCATAAATACTATATTGTCAACGGATGTTAAGCGTGCGGACCCTACAGGCTCGAGAACTATGTAGACATGACCGAGATACTTCTCTGGTCAATAACCAATAGTGGAACCTGAATGCCCATATTAGCTCCTACATATTCTACAAAGATCTTCATCGGTCGAACCGCATAACAACATACGTTGTTCCCTTTGTCATCGGTATGTTACTTGCCTGAGATTCGATCCTCGGTATCTCAATACCTAGTTCAATCTCGTTACCAGCAAGTCTCTTTACTCGTTCCATAATGCATCATCCCACAACTAACTCATTAGTTACATTGCATGCAAGGCTTATAGTGATGTGCATTACCGAGAGGGCCCTGAGATACCTCTCTGACAATCGGAGTGAAAAAATCCTAATCTCGATCTATGCCAACTCAACAAGTACCATTGGAGACACCTATAGAGCACCTTTATAATCACCCAGTTACGTTGTGACGTTTGGTAGCACACAAAGTGTTCCTCCGGTAATCGGGAGTTGCATAATCTCATAGTCATAGGAACATGTATAAGTCATGAAGAAAGCAATAGCAGTGAACTAAAAAATTCAAGTGCTAAGCTAACGGAATGGGTCAAGTCAATCACATCATTCTCCTAATTATGTGATCCCATTTATCAAATGACAACTCAGGTCTATGGTTAGGAAACATAACCATCTGATCAACGAGCTAGTCAAGTAGAGGCATACTAGTGACACTCTGTTTGTCTATGTATTCACACATGTATTAAGTTTCCGGTTAATACAATTCTAGCATGAATAATAAACATTTATCATGATATAAAGAAATATAAATAACAACTTTATTATTGCCTCTAGGGCATATTTCCTTCAATAATTTCATGAAAGAACAAATCAACAACATTAACATCAGCATCGCTTTTATGACATGGTATAAAGTGTGTCATTTTTGAGAACCTATCCACAACAACAAATATGCTATCCCTACCTTTCTTTGTTCAGGGTAAACCTAAAACAATGTTCATAGATATTGTTGGGGAACAAAGTAATTTCAAAAAATTTCCTACGCACAGGCAAGATCATGGTGTTGCATAGCAACGAGAGGGGAGAGTGTTGTCGACATACCCTTGTAGACTGTTGTCGGATCACAGGTTCCGGCAAAACCCTTAAGGTTCAAACACTGGGGTGCGTGCGAAGATCTCCCCCTACCGATCCACGCCCTAGCTTCGCTAAGATCTCAAGGGCTAACTCGACGAACTTGCAACACAAAGGACACAAGATTTATACTGGTTCGGGCCACCGTTGTGGTGTAATACCCTACTCCAGTGTGGTGTAGTGGATTGCCTCTTGGGCTAAGGATGAACATTACAGTGGGAAGAACAACCTCCTGAGGAGAGGTGTTCTTGTGCTTGGTGGACTTGTGGTTGTTCGGATCGATCTCCCTGCTATAGTGGTGGCTAGTCCTATTTATAGAGGCCCTGGTCCTCTCCTCAAATATTGAGCGAGAAGGGAGCCAACAACGGCCAATTCGAAAGGGGACAGCTAGTACAACTTATCCCGACCAAAGCAGTCTTCGCCTGCAAAAGGCTCTGGTGGTGACGTCGTCTTGGGCTCCACGGTGACCTCCGTCTTGCCACCCCTGGTCTTGGTCTTGTTGCACTGATATGGGAACCTTTGCTTGATGCCTCGGTACTCCGCGCCTGTGCCTCCTTCCTTAGGACCAAAAAGTAAACAAGGACACTGTGCACGCTGGCGCCATCCTGGCCTTGGTCATCACGGCTTATGTCACTGGAACCTCGCGAGGTTTGCCTGGCCTTGATCTCTTCGCCCCTCGCGAGCCAGCCCGGTGAGGCCGCTCCAGAGGAGGTCTTGTGTCATACGCCTCGCGAGGCTTGGCCCCTCTTGAGGGTCTTGAGTCCTTGCTGGTGAAGATGGGCCGTATGGGCCTGCTCGCAGGGCCATGCCGTGGGCCGCAGGCAGGCAAGTCTGGGACCCCCGTCCCTAGAACGGCGACAGTAGCCCCCGGGCCCAAGGCGCGCTCGGGCTTGGCTTTGTGGCGAAGCCAAAGGGGCAAGTGCGGAGTGTCGCGGGCCCTAATAGCCTGCCTCCTTGGTCGACGCATGGCGGTTGATTGGACGTGGGCGTCTTTGCTTCCCCACGCTGCCTCGGCAACTGCCCGACATGACAAGTCCCTGCCACTCGCAAGGAAAAACTATCATTATTACCTTAGTTCGTGGAGGCCGGCGGTTGGCCTCCCCTTGGCTATAAATGGGAGGTGGGGGCGGAGCCCCCGTCACCCGTCTCTCCTCTGCCTCTCCTGCTTCTTCTCCTTCCTTGCTCCACTCCTTGCTTGTGCAGTCATGGCGACGATTCGGAGGTTCACGGCCGCAGAGAAAGGCAAGGCTCCCCTCACCAAGCCCGAGTTGCTCTTGCCGAAGAAGAGGAGGTCCCATCGCCGCGAGATGGTAGTGAGGCCGGTGGTGTCGCGGCCTTAGTACGAAAGGCCGCCTCCTGGGTACCTGCTGCCCTTGTATTCTTGCGCCGATGGCTCCGGAGGGAGGAGCGACGAGCATCGCCGCCCGTGCCAGGGCCGTGCCCGCCGTGCCACGGAGGCGCACGCCATCGCCCCAGGGGTCCATGCGATGGACTCCTCGCACGAGTTCGTGATATGGGCAATAATGCCCCCGAGGACTTGGATTCGCCTCCCGCAGTTCTTCGCCGCTGAGATGCCGCCGAGGGGCCCTCTCGAGCTTTGGCTGCAGCACGCCAACTGCGACGCCCCAGCGACTGGAGCGTAGATTGAAGCCGTTGCCTCCGGGAAGATCTTCATGACCCAAGGCTGGGGCGAGATTGCTCGAGTCTGCCGTGTGGAGGGCGCCCTCGCGATCCACTTTGAGTACGATGGCGCCTCTGTGCTGCTCTTCAAGGTCTTCGACGAGGAGGGCCGCCGCTTGTAGTGCATCCCTGAAGGAGGTCACCAGGTCGGCGCAGCGGTGGGTGCTGGGCTTGCCGCAGGCCTCGCCTGCAGCTCCTCCAGCGACATCGGCAACTCCTGGTGGTCCAGCGACTCTCCCGAGCTTTACGAGACTCCGGAGATGAGCGACGTCAGCTATGTGCCCCCAAGCTCTCGCCGAGCCCGGAGCAGGGTTGCAGCATCTGATAGAGGCAAAGGTGTCCCAATGTTTCGATGAGATAGAGATCATTTTACGTGGGAGTCGACTTTGATGATCCGACTACGAACATGCGAAGACGTCGCGCCTTAGCAATCGCTAAACCAACTTCCAAGGGTTATTGACCACGCTGGAGCACGATCAACCTGACCACGAGGGTCTATTTCCTGCGAGCAAACGAAGAACAAGCAAGAAACTGAGATTGCAATCTGGATATTGCGAATAAAAGAGGAAAGCTTTATTAATGAAGGTGGGGTTCTGTGACGTCTTGGTCTGGTCGTTGGACACAAACGAAGTACGGGAAGTTGCAGCTATGGCGAACTTTTAGTCTAAACAAACCCAAAGTCTAAACAGTGCCCTAAGGGCTGTATATATGGAGGAGAGAGGGGGTATTTCGTGGCCCTTGGAGGAGGGGTCCGAAACCAAACCTAACTCTTGTTTCCCCACACATACGGACTCTAAAAACAGCCTACACTTAAGTATTTCGAAAATACATGGGCCTGGCCCAATAATAAGGTGACGCAGCACCTAGAATAGCCTCTGGACGAAATTTATAAAGTGACATCTTGTATATTTCGTCCAAGGCTTCATGCACTCCTTATGGTGGCTTCAAAGTCCTGAAATCATCACTTGTAACTCCGTTCTTGATCCCCTTGCGCATGCCATCATCTCCATGCTTGAACTTGCTCCAAGGTTCATCTTTCTTGTCCAAGCTAGGCCCTTCATTTATAAGCAAAACAAATGTATCCAATTTAGGCAGCATCATATTCTCATGAGCATTAGAATCGTTTCCAAGAAACGAAAGTACCTGATAATTCAATTGGCGTGCGTGAGCTCTAGTAATTGGTCCAGTATGTATAGCAGCAGGGGCTGTGGGTGTAATAATGGTATTGATGTCCTCATCAGCCACCCCTTCTGGAAATGAAGTCGTCCTCGATGAAAGCTCAGCTTCCTCACCCAAATAAGGCTTCAAATCTGCAATGTTAAAAGTGGAACTAACCCCAAAATCTGTAGGTAGCTCAAGTTTATATGCATTATTATTTATTTTCTCTAACACCTTAAAAGGACCATGAGCACGTGGCATTAGATTTGCTTTGCGCAAATTAGGAAATCTATCCTTGCGCAAATGTAACCAAACAAGATCTCCAGGTGCAAACACAACATGTTTTCTACCCTTATCTCCAGCAAGTTTATATTTAGCATTCATACGCTCAATGTTTTCCTTAATTAACTCATGCATTTTTAAAATCAGTTCAGCATGTTGTTTAGCATCAAAATTAACCTTCTCTGAAGATGGAAGAGGCAACAAATCAATAGGTGCACGAGGTAGGAAACCACACAAAATTTCAAAAGGGCACATCTTAGTAGTAGAATGCAATGAACGATTATAAGCAAATTCAATATGAGGCAAGCATTCTTCCCACATTTTCTTATTATTCTTCAAAAAAGCCCTAAGCATAGTAGACAATGTTCTATTGACTACTTCAGTTTGTCCATCAGTTTGGGGGTGACATGTAGTACTAAAAGGCAGTTTAGTCCCCAACTTAGCCCATAAACATCTCCAAAAGTGGCTAAGAAATTTAGTATCACGATCTGAAACAATAGTATTTGGCACACCATGCAAGCAAATAATTTCATGAAAGAACAAATCAGCAACATTAACAGCATCATCGCTTTTATGACATGGTATAAAGTGTGCCATTTTCGAGAACCTATCCATGACAACAAATATGCTATCCCTCCCCTTCTTTGTTCGAGGTAAACCTAAAACAAAGTCCATAGATATATCCTCCCAAGGAACACTAGGTACAGGCAAAGGCATATATAAAGCATGAGGATTGAGTCGTGACTTAGCTTTTTGACATGTAGTGCAGCGAGCAACAAAACGCTCAACATCCCGTCTCATCTTTGGCCAAAAGAAACGTGTAGCAAGTATATCCTCCGTCTTCTTGATGCCAAAGTGTCCCATTAATCCTCCTCCATGCGTCTCCTGCAACAACAAAAGACGAACGGAGCTAGCTGGCATGCATAGCTTGTTATCACGAAACACAAATCCATCATTAAGAACGAACTTGTTCCAAGTTCTCCCTTCCTTACAATTCTGCAATACATCTTTAAATTCATCATCATGCATATATTGATCTTTGATGGTCTCCAAACCAAATATTTTAAAGTCAAGTTGTGAAAGCATAGTATAACGATGAGACAAAGCATCAGCAATAACATTTTCTTTACCCTTCTTGTGTTTAATGACATAAGGGAAAGTCTCAATGAATTCAACCCATTTAGCATGTCTACGGTTCAGTTTTGCTTGACTTTTAATGTGTTCCAAAGATTCATGATCAGAATGTATAACAAATACCTTGGGCCATAAATAATGTTGCCATGTTCCTAAGGTCCGAACAAGAGCATATAATTCTTTATCATAAGTAGAATAGTTCAGACTAGACCCACTCAATTTTTCAGAAAAGTATGCAACAGGTTTGCCATCTTGTAATAACACACCTCCTAATCCAATTCCACTAGCATCACATTCAAGCTCAAAAGTCTTATTGAAATTAGGAAGTTGGAGTAAAGGAGCAAGTGTCAACTTATCTTTCAATACCTTGAAGGCTTCTTCCTGTGCGGTACCCCAAACAAAAGGCACATCCTTCTTTGTAAGCTCGTTGAGAGGTGCAGCAATGGTGTTGAAATCTCTCACAAAACGCCTATAGAAACCAGAGAGGCCAAGGAAACTCCTCACTTGTGTGACCGTTTTGGGCTGCGGCCAACTCTCAATAGCTTCAATCTTGGCTTTATCAACTTCAATTCCCTGTGGAGTAACAACATAGCCAAGAAAAGATACTCGGTCAGTGCAAAATGTGCACTTTCCAAGGTTACCAATCGAACGTGCATCACGTAGAGCAATAAAAATAGCACGTCAATGTTCCAAATGTTCCTCCAAAGATTTACTATAAATCAGTATATCATCAAAATAGACTACCACAAATCGTCCAATGAAAGCACGTAAAACTTCGTTCATTAACCTCATGAAAGTACTAGGTGCATTAGTTAACCCAAAAGGCATGACTAACCACTCATATAATCCGAACTTAGTTTTAAATGCTGTTTTCCATTCATCTCCCAATTTCATACGAATTTGATGGTATCCACTACGCAAATCAACTTTGGAGAATATTGTAGAGCCACTCAATTCATCAAGCATGTTGTCTAGCCTAGGAATAGGATGACGATAATGAATAGTTATATTATTAATGCCTCTACAATCAACACACATACGCGACGTACCATCCTTTTTCGGGACTAAAATGATAGGAACAGCACAAGGACTAAGGGATTCACGTATATAACCTTTGTTGAGCAGCTCCTGTACTTGACGCATAATCTCCTTCATCTCCTCTGGATTGGTACGGTATGGCGCACGGTTGAGTAATGATGCACTGGGAATTAAGTCAATTTGATGCTCAATCCCTCGAATAGGTGGTAATCCCGGTGGCACGTCTTGTGGAAAGACGTCAGCGAACTCCTGCAAAATGTTAGTGACAGCAGGAGGCAAAGAGGAAGGCATGCCCTCGAATGAAAATAATGCCTCTTTGCACACAAAAGCGTAGCAAACAGATTAGCTAAAATCTAGATCATCAATATCAGATTTGGTGGCAAGTAAACATGCACTTTTCAATTTAATTTCAGAAGCAACACTAGTTGGTTTATTATTAGGCTTCATTTGTATCTCAAATTCTTTTGCCACAATCTGATTTTCACTCTTATGTTTCTCCTATTTTGCTTTGTTAGATCTATTAATATTATCTTTCAAAATGGAATCAGGAGTCATAGGAAGCAAAGTAATATTATTATCCTTGTGAACAAGGGTATACTGATTGTTTCTACCATGGTGTACAGAATTTTTATCAAATTGCGATGGTCTACCAAGTAATAAGGAACATGCTTGCATAGGTACCACATCACAATCAACATAATCAGCATATGCAGAGATACTAAAATGCACACGAACAGTACGTGTTACCTTAACCTTGCCGCTGTTATTGAACCATTGGATGTAGTAAGGATGTGGATGTGGTCTTGTGGTGAGAGATAGCTTCTCCACCATCTCCATGCTAGCCAAGTTGTTGCAGCTCCCTCCATCTATGATGACGCGAACAGAACGTTCCTTCACAACTCCCTTTGTATGGAACAAAGTATGCCTCTAATTTTGCTCATCTTGTGTGACCTGCACACTCAAAACACGTTGAGCAACTAAACATTCATACCTGTCAGCATCTTCAGGAGCCATGTATTGCGTCTCATGATCAGAATCATCTCCACCATGTTCTTCACGTGTAATAAGAGCCAAAGTCTCCTCATCATAGTCACTAGCGGACTCATACCCACCATCCTCAGTAGCAATCATCACATGCTGAGATTTGCATTCTCTCGCAAAATGTCCTCTTCCCTTACAACGAAGACAAATAATATCACTGGTGTGCCCTGTTGATGCCATGGAAGAAGAAGAGCTCTGCGTAGGCCCGGGAGGTTTGCTCTTGGCAGATAGTGGTGGTTGTGCCTGCTTTCTTGTATCACTGCTGGAGGTGGCACCTGATGGAGGTGCTGGTGGAGTGGAAGTAGAGGATGCACGTGGTGTCCATGATGAAGATCGACCTCCAGAAAAGTTAGTTCGCGCCAATGCCTGTCGATCCTGCACTTCACGTTCAGCTTTACAAGCAAGATGGAATAAATGAGTGATATTAGTATACTCCTTATACTCTAGAATGGTCTGAATCTCTCTATTTAATCCACCCATAAAACGTGCAAGCATAGCTTCATTCTCCTCAACAATACCACATCTAATCATGCCAGTTTGTAATTCCTGATAATATTCTTCTACATAATTTTTTCCTTGTCTTAAACACTGCAATTTTTGAAGTAATTCACGTTGATAATATGGTGGAACCCAACGAGTACGCATAGCAGTTTTCAAAGAAGCCCAAGTAGCTGGAATAGGATATAATCTACAATGCTCAGACCACCAAACACATGCAAAACTAGTGAATGCACAAACAGCAGCAAGAACACGTCTCTCCTCTGGATATTGTAAACATGTAAATCATTGTTCAGTTTCTAACTCCCAAGTAAGATATATATCAGGAACATATCTACCCTCAAATGGTGGAATATTCAATTTCAATTTAGGGAGATGGTCATGATCTCGTACCTGAAGGTGAGCCCTACCACTGCCATTATTTGCATGTGGAAGACCTGGTGGTTGCGGTGCTGGTGGTTGCACGTAGTTCTGATTTTGATCAACCTCATCCTCGTAATCTCCCGCAAAATCATCCTCCTCCGCATCAGCAGCAGGAGCCACAGAAGTATCAACAGCAGCACCAACAGTTTGGCCAGGTGCAAGAGGGAGACGGCTCGCTCGGCGGAGGGATGTTTCGTTATGTGGAGGTAGTCGTCATTGTTGTTGTTGTTGTTGTTGTTGTTGTAGAGGTGCATTAGGTGCAGCCGGTGGTGGTGGTGGAAGACGCGCGAGCAATTCATTAAACCTGTTATCGAGCTTTGTTTCGAACGTCTTATCCATGCCATCTATCTTCTCCATGGCCTCTTCAAATCTTTTTAGCACATCTTGCACCTGTACACTCATCATTTGCTGAAATTTATCATGCAACTCCTTATTCGTCATGTTCTCCCAGTCAGTCTCGTCGGCTTGTGATCCTGCCTTGGTTAGTAGCAATAGAAACACACAAGAATATGATCCTACAGACTACTAACAAGAGGTGGTGGTGGTGTCACAAATCCATCAACCAAATCTCAAATCCTTACCAGTTCTTACCCAGCAGCAGGCGGTGATCGGCAACCGTCGTAGTCAAAACGCTCAAAGCTTGGATAGAGCGATTACCAGGTAGAGTCAAACGCATGACGTAGATGTATGTGGAGCTGGGAAGGCTTATAATATGGTAGCAAAAAGGGCCAGCAATAATCAATTCAGAGATGCAAAGTTGAATAAATGCTCAACGACGGTACTGTGCTAGTCCTAGGCTAGACCATGCTAGAGACGCAAGCCTAGAACACTAACAAAATCATGACGCTGCACGTAAACAAAGGAGGATCACGCTCTGATTTTTTTTCTTTTTTTTTCACTTTTTTGCATGTTTTTTCCTCTTTTTTTTGCTCCGCAACAATTTTTTTTCGAAAAATTCTATAAATGGTCCAAAAACTGCCTAGCCAGAATTTTCCAGACTTAGTTTTTTTTGGAGTTTGGAACTATTTTTCTTCTGCGGGTAGCACGAAAGTTCGGGAGTCCTACGCTATCACGACTCGGAGTATCGCGTGATCTGGAAATCCAAAATAGAGTAACAAAATACTGGACTCGGACTAGGACTAATCGCAGAGATGAATCTGGTGGAACTCGGACTGGTGGCGGCGATGAATCTGGTGGAACTCGGACTGGTGGCGGATGTATGTTGCAGGTGGACTCGGATTGGCGTGATGGCGGTGGATATGTGGTATATGGCAGCGGTGATGACGATGGTGGTATATGGCAGCGATGACGATGATGGTGGTATATGGCAGCGGTGATGATGATGATGCGGCGGCGGCGTGACTACTTGTGAATAGAACTCGAAACTCTAAAGGACTAGACACTAAGACCAGCAACTAGACACGACGATGCAACCACAAACTCAACAATACAAAACCCTAAAAATATTATGCAATGGCTCAGATTGGTTCAGATATGGTGAACTAACCCTAATTTTTTTGTGGCTTTTTCGTGGACTCTAGGTATGAAGAACAGACTCGATCTAAACTACGAAAAACTGTAAAATCTCACCGAGTAATCTGAAGCTCTGATACCACTTGATAGAGGCAAAGGTGTCCCGATGTTTGGATGAGATAGATATTGTTTTCTGTGGGAGTCGACTTTGACGATCCGACTACGAACGTGCGAAGACGTCGCGCCTTAGCAATCGCTAAACCAACTTGCAAGGGTTATTGACCACGCCGGAGCACGATCAACCTGACCACGAGGGTCTATTTCCTGCGAGCAAACAAAGAACAAGCAAGAAACTGAGATTGCAATCTGGATATTGCGAATAAAAGAGGAAAGCTTTATTAATGAAGGTGGGGTTCTGTGACGTCTTGGTCTGGTCGTTGGACACAAACGAAGTACGCGAAGTTGCAGCTATGGCGAACTTTTAGTCTAAACAAAACCCAAAGTCTAAACGATGCCCTAAGGGCTGTATATATGGAGGAGAGAGGGGGAATTTCGTGGCCCTTGGAGGAGTGGTCCGAAACCAACCCTAACTCTTGTTTCCCCACACAGACGGACTCTAAAAACAGCCTATACTTAAGTATTTCGAAAATACATGGGCCTGACCCAATAATAAGGTGACGCAGCACCTAAAATAGCCTCTGGACGAAATTTATGAAGTGGCATCTTGTATATTTCGTCCCTTGCTTCATGCACTCATTATGGTGGCTTCAGAGTCCTGGAATCATCACTTGTAACTCCATTCTTGTTCCCCTTGCGCATGCCATCATTTCCATGCTTGAACTTGCTCCAAGGTTCATCTTTCTTGTCCAAGCTAGGCCCTTCATTTGTAAGCAAAACAAATGTATCCAATTTAGGCAGCATCATATTCTCATGAGCAGAATCGTTACCAAGAAACGAAAGTACCTGATAATTCAATTGGCGTGCGCGAGCTCTAGTAATTGGTCCAGTATGTATAGCAGCAGCAGCTGTGAGTGTAACAATGGTATTGATGTCCTCATCAGCGTCAGGCCGCCGACGCCGCTGATCTGGATGAGGTTGGCGCCGGCCTCTGGTGGCCCACTGTTGATGATGGCGTCATCCACAGGGGCATGTGTTGATAGAGGCAAAGGTGTCCCGATGTTTCGATGAGATGGTGGCTATCATTTCTATGGGAGTCGACCTTGACGATCCGACTACGAACGTGCGAGACGTCGCGCCTTAGCAATCGCTAAACCAACTTCCGAGGGGTTATTGACCACGCCGGAGCACGATCAACCTGACCACGAGGGTCTGTTTCCTGCGAGCAAATGAAGAACAAGCAAGAAACTGAGATTGCAATCTGGATATTGTGAACATAAGATGAAAGCTTTATTGATCAAGGTGGGGTTCTGTGACGTCTTGGTCTGGTCGTTGGACACAAACGAAGTACGCGAAGTTGCAGCTATGGCGAACTTTTAATCTAAACAAAACCCAAAGTCTAAACGATGCCCTAAGGGCTGTATATATGGAGGATAGAGGGGGAATTTCGTGGCCCTTGGTGGAGGGGTCCGAAACCAACCCTAAGTCTTGTTTCCCACACATATGGACTCTAAAAACAGCCTATACTTAAGTACTTTGAAAATACATGGGCCTGGCCCAATAATAAGGTGACGCAGCACCTAAAATAGCCTCTGGACGAAATTTATGAAGTGGCATCTTGTATATTTCATCCCATGCTTCATGCACTCATTATGGTGGCTTCAGTGTCCTAGAATCATCACTTGTAACTCCGTTCTTGTTCCCCTTGCGCATGCCATCATTTCCATGCTTGAACTTGCTCCAAGGTTCATCTTTCTTGTCCAAGCTAGGCCCTTCATTTGTAAGCAAAACAAATGTATCCAATTTAGGCAGCATCATATTCTCATGAGCATTAGAATCGTTACCAAGAAACGAAAGTACCTGAGAATTCAATTGGCGTGCGCGAGCTCTAGTAATTGGTCCAGTATGTATAGCTGCAGGGGCTGTGGGTGTAACAATGGTATTGATGTCCTCATCACGTGTAGTTAGGATTCCCTAAGTTCTTTCCTTTTGTTCCCTGCGAGGAATCAAGAAATGGACCCCGCTGGGGCGTGTAAGGCGTCTGTAGTATCCTTTGTCGACATTATCCTTATTATGAAATTGTGCATGTGCGTGCTCCATTCCAGCTCAGTTTCCCGTTTCCAACCTCGCGACGGCGTGGTGCTCTATGCTGACAGGTCCCGGTTCCCATGCAGGCTTCAGCCGTCACTGGTATGCCAGGTCGCGTGTCGTGGTCAAGGCCAGGAGGTGAGCGGCCCGAGGTCTAGTAAGAGCCCCTGAGACGCGATTCTCAGGAGGTCCCCTTTGGCTCGCAAGCGACCGCCGAGAGGTAGGAGAGGGAGACTACGTCGCCGCAGCGGGGCTACACAAATGAGAACTCTGCGCTGTAGCGGTTGATTGAGCGTGAAACTTATCTTGGCAATCTGGGGTTGGTTCCTCGCGAGACGCAAGGCTTGGGCGTCGGCCGCTGTTGAGTAGCTAGGTCAGACCTGTGTGGGCCTCCCCCTCCTCTCCATGTTCTTCTTGGTGCTCTACGTCCTCAGGTCCCGCCCCTCGAGCGAGCTCAGCCATCGCTGGTATGCCAGGTCGTGTGCCATGGTCAAGGCCAGGGGGTGAGGGCTGGAGAGCCAGTAAGAGCTCCTGAGACGCGATGCTCAGGAGCCCCCCTTTTAACGCGCAAGCGAATCGCATGGGAAAAGAGGGAGAGTCCGCGGTACCGCCTGCTGTAGCCTTCAGGAAGTTCCTACAAGTTAGCGCGAGGAAGGGCACCGATCACCGTGGTGATTGCCGATTCGCTTTCGGTATGTGGGAGGGGACCCCTTACTGCGGAGAGCCCCCGGGGCGTGTACAGCCCCGCCCTGACACGTGGCTTGCACGACAGGGCTAGACGAGGTGTGTCTGGGCACTCGTGAGTCAGCGCGGGACTCACGAGGCCCTACCTCGAGGCGGGTTGCGCCTGGTCTTGATTCTTGTTCGCTGTCTTGGTCTTGCGAGGTGGTTAGACAACCTGGTTCTGTTGATGAAGGGGTGTTGAGGCAGCTGAACGTACATGGCGAAGGGATTGCCCCTCACGAGCCACCGGGCCCTGAGCCTCAGGAGGCTCCGGGGGTCCCGGCGGTTCCTTGAGGACCGTCTCCATCTCCGTCAGGACTGCGTGGTGCCTGGCCTCCTGACCCGCCATGATGCTCGCAGGTTGCGCCGGAAGGCAGCGGCCACACTCGGCAGGCCAAACGGCATGCGAACGTAGCTGTGAGGTGGACCTTCTCAGCGCCCAACACGTGAGGGCCAAAAGCGCTCCTGAGATGCGGCTCGGTTGTGATGAGGACATCAATACCATTGTTACACCCACAGCCCCTACTGTTACATATACTGGACCAATTACTAGAGCTCGCGCACGCCAATTAAATTACCAGGTACTTTTGTTTCTTGGTAATGATTCTAATGTTCATGAGATTATGATGCTGCCTAAATTGGATACATTTGTTTTGCTTACAAATGAAGGGCCTAGCTTGGAGAAGGATGAACATTGGAGCAAGAACACGCATGGAGTTGATGGCATGCGCAAGGGGATCAAGAACGGAGTTACAAGTGATGATTTCAGGACTTTGAAGCCGCCATAAGGAGTGCATGAAGCCTTGGACGAAATATACAAGATGCCACTTCATAATATTCGTCCATAGGCTATTCTAGGTGCTGCGTCACCTTATTAATGGGCCAGGCCCATGTAATTTCGAAATACTTGAGTATAGGCTATTTTTAGAGTCCGTATGTGTGGGGAAACAAGAGTTAGGGTTGGTTTCGGACCCCACCCTCAAGGGCCACGAAATTCCCCCCCTCTTCCTCCATATATACAGCCCTTAGGGCGTCGTTTAGACTTTGGGTTTTGTTTAGATTAAAAGTTCGCCATAGCTGTAACTTCGCGTACTTTGTTTGTGTCCAACGACCAGACCAAGACGTCACAGAACCCCACCTTGATCAATAAAGCTTTCATCTTATATTCGCAATATCCCGATTGCAATCTCAGTTTCTTGCTTGTTCTTCGTTTGCTCGCAGGAAACAGACCCTCGTGGTCAGGTTGATCGTGCTCCGGCCTCGGAAGTTGGTTTAGCGATTGCTAAGGCGCGACGTCTTGCCCGTTCGTAGTTGGATCGTCAAGGTCGACTCCCACAAAAAACGATAGCCACCATCTCATCGAAACATCGGGACACCTTAGCCTCTATCAAGTGGTATCAGATTTCCAGGTTGCTCGGTGAGATTTTACAGTTTTTCGTAGATTAGATCGAGTCTGTTCTTCATACCTACAGTCCACGAAAAAGCCAGAAAAAAAATTAGGGTTAGTTCATCATATCCGAACCAATCTGAGCCTTTGCATAATCTTTTTAGGGTTTTTGTTTTGTTGAATTTGCGGTTGCATCGTCGTGTCAAGTTGCTGGTCTTAGAGTCTAGTCTTTTAGAGTTTCGAGTTCTGGTCATAAGTTGTCACGCCGCCGCCGCACCATCATCATCGCCCATCTACCACTTTTGCTTATCCGCCACCGCTCTGAATCCATATCCATATACCACCACCAATCCGTATCCATATACCACCACCAATCTGTATCCATATACCACCACCGCTACCATATACCACCACCGCTGCCATATACCACAACCATATATCCACCACTAATCCGAGTTCTTCTCATATTAGGTTTGTTCTTGAGATCAATCTAAATTCTGATTCGTGTTTCCTTGCGTGTGTAGGTCTCGAAAAAAAAAGAGTCTGGAGACCCCCGGGCAGTTTTTAGGCCAAAATTTTCACGGGCAAATTTTTTTCCCTATCCTATTTTTAGGCTTTTCTGAGTCTTTTGAGCCATGTGCCATCATAGTGATTTTTTTTCGCACTTTTTTGTCGTCGCTGCCCTGATTTCCGAAAAAAAGTGAAAAAAAAATTTCGTGCCCATCCTATCAGTTTGACGAGGGAAGAGTTTTGAGACACTCGCCATTATAGTGATTTTTCGCAAAAAAAAAAGAGGAGCGCAAAAAAAGAGCAAAAAAAGAAGAGTTCCAGAGTGTGCTTTTCCCTTATTTACGTGCAGCGCCATGATTTTGTTAGTGTTCTAGGCTCGCGTCTCTAGCACGGTCTAGCCTAGGACCATCACAGTACCGTCGTTGAGCGTTTATTCAACTTTGCCTCTCTGAATTGATTATTGCTGACCCTTTTTGCTACCATACTATAAGCCTTCCCAGCTCCACATACATCTACGTCGTGCGTTTGACTCTCCCTGGCAATCGCTCTATCCAAGCTTTTGAGAGTTTTGACTACAATGGTTGCCGATCACCGTCTGCTACTGGGTAAGAACTGGTAAGAATTTGAGATTTGCTTGACGGATTTGTGACACCCACCACCACCACCACTTGTTAGTAGTCTGTAGGATCATATTCTTGTGTGTTTCTATTACTGCTAACCATGCCAGGATCACAAGTCGACGAGACTGACTGGGAGAACTTGACGAACAAGGAGCTTCATGATACGTTTCAGCAAATGATGAGTGGACAGGTGCAAGATGTGATAAACAGATTTGAAGCGGCCATGGAGAAGATAGATGGCATGGAGAAGACGTTTGAAACAAAGCTCGATAACAAGTTTGCTGAATTGCTTTCGCGTTTTCCACCACCACCACCGGCTGCTCCTGCCGCACCTCTGCAACAACAGCAACAACATCGACTACCTCCACGTCGGGAAACAGCCCTCCGCCGAGCGAGCCGTGTCCCTCTTCAGTCGGGCCAAACTGCTGGTGCTGCTGTTGATACTTCTGTGGCTCCTACTGCTGATGTGGAGGAGGATGATTATGTGGGAGATTATGAGGATGAGGTTGATCAAAATCAGAACTACGTGCCACCACCAGCACAGCAACCATCAGGTCGTCCACATGCAAATAATGGCAATGGTAGGGTTCACCCTCAGGTACGAGATCATGACCATCTCCCTAAACTAAAATTGAATATTCCACCATTTGAGGGTAGATATGTTCCTGATATATATCTTACTTGGGAGTTAGGAACTGAACAACGATTTACATGTTTACAATATCCCGAGGAGAGACGTGTTCCTGCTGCTGTTTGTGCATTCACTAGTTTTGCATGTGTTTGGTGGTCTGAGCATTGTAGATTATATCCTATTCCGGCTACTCGGGCTGCTTTGAAAACTGCTATGCGTACTCGTTGGGTTCCACCATATTATCAACGTGAATTACTTCAAAAATTGCAGCGCTTAAGACAGGGAAATTTTTTTGTAGAAGAATATTATCAGGAATTACAAACTGGCATGATTAGATGTGGTATTGTTGAGGAGAATGAAGCTATGCTTGCACGTTTTATGGGTGGATTAAATAGAGAGATTCAGACGATTCTAGAGTATAAGGAGTATACTAATATCACTCGTTTATTCCATCTTGCTTGTAAAGCTGAACGTGAAGTGCAGGATCGACAGGCATTGGCGCGGACTAACTTTTCTGCAGGTCGACCTTCATCATGGACACCACGTGCATCATCTACTTCCACACGTTCTGCTACACCGGCGCCTCCGTCGGCTGCCACCTCCAACCGTGATACAATAAAGCAGGCACAATCACCACTATCTGCCAAGAGCACACCTTCTGGGCCTGCAAAGAGCTCTTCTTCATCCATGGCATCAACAGGGCAAACACATGATATTATTTGTCGACGTTGCAAGGGTGGAGGTCATTATGCGAGAGAATGCCCATCTAAGCGTGTGATGATTGTTACTGAGGATGGTGGGTATGAGTCCGCTAGTGACTATGATGAGGAGACTTTGGCTCTTATTACACGTGAAGAACACGGTGGAGACGATTCTGATCATGAGACGCAATACATGGCTCCTGAAGATGCTGATAGGTATGAATGTTTAGTTGCTCAACGTGTTTTGAGTGTGCAGGTTACACAAGCTGAGCAAAATTAGAGGCATAATTTGTTCCATACAAAGGGAGTTGTGAAGGAACGTTCTGTTCGCGTGATCATAGATGGAGGGAGCTGCAATAACTTGGTTCGCATGGAGATGGTGGAGAAGCTATCTCTCACCACAAGACCACATCCACATCCTTACTACATCCAATGGTTCAACAACAGCGGCAAGGTTAAGGTAACACGTACTGTTCGTGTGCATTTTAGTATCTCTACATATGCTGATTATGTTGATTGTGATGTGGTACCTATGCAAGCATGTTCCTTATTACTTGGCAGACCATGGCAATTTGATAAAAATTCTGTACACCATGGTAGAAACAATCAGTATACTCTTGTTCATAACGATAAAAATATTACTTTGCTTCCTATGACTCCTGATTCCATTTTGAAAGATGATATTAATAGAGCTAATAAAGCAAAACAGGAGACAAATAAGAGTGAAAATCAGATTGTGGCAAAAGAATTTGAGCACCAAATGAAGCCTAATAATAAACCATCTACTGTTGTTTCTGAAATTAAATTGAAAAGTGCATGTTTACTTGCCACCAAATCTGATATTGATGAGCTAGATTTTAGCAAATCTGTTTGCTATGCTTTTGTGTGCAAAGAGGCATTATTTTCATTCGAGGACGTGCCTTCCTCTTTGCCCCCTGCTGTCACTAACATTTTGCAGGAGTTCGCTGACGTCTTTCCACAAGACGTGCCACCGGGATTACCACCTATTCGAGGGATTGAGCATCAAATTGACTTAATTCCCGGTGCTTCGCTACCCAACCGTGCACCATACCGTACCAATCCAGAGGAGACGAAGGAGATTATGCGTCAAGTACAAGAACTGCTCGACAAAGGTTATATACGCGAATCCCTTAGTCCTTGTGCTGTTCCTATCATTTTAGTGCCGAAAAAGGATGGTACGTCGCGTATGTGCGTTGATTGTAGAGGCATTAATAATATTACTATTCGTTATCGTCATCCTATTCCTAGGCTAGATGATATGCTTGATGAATTGAGTGGCTCTACAATATTCTCAGAAGTTGATTTGCGTAGTGGATACCATCAAATTTGTATGAAATTGGGTGATGAATGGAAAACAGCATTTAAAACTAAGTTTGGATTATATGAGTGGTTAGTCATGCCTTTTGGGTTAACTAATTCACCTAGTACTTTCATGAGGTTAATGGACGAAGTTTTACGTGCTTTCATTGGACGATTTGTGGTAGTTTACTTTGATGACATATTGATTTATAGCAAATCTTTGGAGGAACATTTGGAACATTTACGTGCTGTTTTTATTGCTCTACGTGATGCACGTTTGTTTGGAAACCTTGGAAAGTGCACCTTTTGCACCGACCGAGTATCTTTTCTTGGCTATGTTGTTACTCCACAGGGAATTGAAGTTGATAAAGCCAAGATTGAAGCTATTGAGAGTTGGCCGCAGCCCAAAACGGTCACACAAGTGAGGAGTTTCCTTGGCCTCGCTGGTTTCTATAGGCATTTTGTGAGAGATTTCAACACCATTGCTGCACCTCTCAACGAGCTTACAAAGAAGGATGTGCCTTTTGTTTGGGGTACCGCACAGGAAGAAGCCTTCACGGTATTGAAAGATAAGTTGACACATGCTCCTTTACTCCAACTTCCTGATTTCAATAAGACTTTTGAGCTTGAATGTGATGCTAGTGGAATTGGATTAGGAGGTGTGTTATTACAAGATGGAAAACCTGTTGCATACTTTTCTGAAAAATTGAGTGGGCCTAGTCTGAACTATTCTACTTATGATAAAGAATTATATGCTCTTGTTCGGACCTTAGAAACATGGCAACATTATTTATGGCCCAAGAAATTTGTTATACATTCTGATCATGAATCTTTGAAACACATTAAAAGTCAAGCAATGAACCGTAGACATGCTAAATGGGTTGAATTCATTGAGACTTTCCCTTATGTCATTAAACACAAGAAGGGTAAAGAAAATGTTAGCTGATGCCTTGTCTCGTCGTTATACTATGCTTTCACAACTTGACTTTAAAATATTTGGTTTGGAGACCATCAAAGATCAATATGTTCATGATGCTGAATTTAAAGATGTATTGCAGAATTGTAAGGAAGGGAGAACTTGGAACAAGTTCATTCTTAACGATGGATTTGTGTTTCGTGCTAACAAGCTATGCATTCCAGCTAGCTCCGTTCGTCTTTTGTTGTTGCAGGAGGCGCATGGAGGAGGATTAATGGGACACTTTGGCGTCAAGAAGACGGAGGATATACTTGCTACACATTTCTTTTGGCCAAAGATGAGACGGGATGTTGAGCGTTTTGTTGCTCGCTGCACTACATGTCAAAGAGCTAAGTCACGACTCAATCCTCATGGTTTATATATGCCTTTGCCTGTACCTAGTGTTCCTTGGGAGGATATATCTATGGACTTTGTTTTAGGTTTACCTCGAACAAAGAAGGGGAGGGATAGCATATTTGTTGTCGTGGATAGGTTCTCGAAAATGGCACACTTTATACCATGTCATAAAAGCGATGATGCTGTTAATGTTGCTGATTTGTTCTTTCGTGAAATTATTCGCTTACATGGTGTGCCAAATACTATTGTTTCAGATCGTGATACTAAATTTCTTAGCCACTTTTGGAGATGTTTATGGGCTAAGTTGGGGACTAAGCTGCTTTTTAGTACTACTTGTCACCCCCAAACTGATGGACAAACTGAGTAGTCAATAGAACATTGTCTACTATGCTTAGGGCTGTTTTGAAGAATAACAAGAAAATGTGGGAAGAATGCTTGCCTCATATTGAATTTGCTTATAATCGTTCATTGCATTCTACTACTAAGATGTGCCCTTTTGAAATTGTGTATGGTTTCCTACCTCGTGCACCTATTGATTTGTTGCCTCTTCCATCTTCGAGAAGGTTAATTTTGATGCTAAAGAACGTTCTGAATTGATTTTAAAAATGCATGAGTTAACTAAGGAAAACATTGAGCGTATGAATGCTAAATATAAACTTGCTGGAGATAAGGGTAGAAAACATGTTGTGTTTGCACCTGGAGATCTTGTTTGGTTACATTTGCGTAAAGATAGATTTCCTAATCTGCGCAAATCAAAGCTAATGCCACGTGCTGATGGTCCTTTTAAGGTTTTAGAGAAAATAAATGATAATGCATATAAACTTGAGCTACCTGCAGATTTTGGGGTTAGTCCCACTTTTAAATTGCAGATTTGAAGCCTTATTTGGGTGAGGAAGATGAGCTTCCGTCGAGGACGACTTCATTTCAAGAAGGGGAGGATGATGAGGACATCAATACCATTGTTACACCCACAGCCCCTACTGTTACATATACTGGACCAATTACTAGAGCTCGCGCACGCCAATTAAATTACCAGGTACTTTCGTTTCTTGGTAATGATTCTAATGTTCATGAGATTATGATGCTGCCTAAATTGGATACATTTGTTTTGCTTTCAAATGAAGGGCCTAGCTTGGAGAAGGATGAACATTGGAGCAAGAACACGCATGGAAGTTGATGGCATGCGCAAGGGGATCAAGAACAGAGTTACAAGTGATGATTTCAGGACTTTGAAGCCGCCATAAGGAGTGCATGAAGCCATGGACGAAATATACAAGATGCCACTTCATAATATTCGTCCATAGGCTATTCTAGGTGCTGCGTCACCTTATTAATGGGCCAGGCCCATGTAATTTCGAAATACTTAAGTATAGGCTATTTTTAGAGTCCGTATGTGTGGGGAAACAAGAGTTAGGGTTGGTTTCGGACCCCACCCTCAAGGGCCACGAAATTCCCCTCTCTTCCTCCATATATACAGCCCTTAGGGCGTCGTTTAGACTTTGGGTTTTGTTTAGATTAAAAGTTCGCCATAGCTGCAACTTCACGTACTTCGTTTGTGTCCAACGACCAGACCAAGACGTCACAGAACCCCACCTTGATCAATAAAGCTTTCATCTTATATTCGCAATATCCAGATTGCAATCTCAGTTTCTTGCTTGTTCTTCGTTTGCTCGCAGGAAACAGGCCCTCGTGGTCAGGTTGATCGTGCTCCGGCGTGGTCAATAACCCCTCGGAAGTTGGTTTAGCGATTGCTAAGGCGCGACGTCTCGCACGTTCGTAGTCGGATCGTCAAGGTCGACTCCCACAGAAAACGATAGCCACCATCTCATCGAAACATCAGGACACCTTAGCCTCTATCAGGTTGAGCCCTGGTATGTCGATGCAGACGCGTAGCTCACCACCCTCGCCTGGATGGGGAGCAGCGCCAGGTGGGCGGCGGTCTCCTCGTATTGCTCTTGCTTCCTGAAGCTCCTGTGATACCTTGGTGATGAACTCCTGAGCGCCGGGTGCTCCTTGCCCAGTGTCCTCCTGAAGGAGACATGCCGCGAAACATGCCTTCAAGTGGTGCCCGAGCGCCTCCCTCGTGACGTTGGCAAGGTCTAAGGCCCTCCAAAAGAGAGCCCTCGAGCCCTTCCCGAGGAGGACGCCGGGCGCGCCTTCCTATGCGATAGAGGGAGACGCCCCAGGTGTGGGCGCTGATCTTGACGAGGCGCCACCTGCGGCGTTGCCCTCCCGAGGTCCGGCACGGAGTTGCTTCTTCTTCTTCTTGGGGACGACCTCAGGAGGGTACCGAGCTGCATTGTTGCTGGGGTCTTCGATTGATGCTTCTTGGAAGGCGCGCTCGAGGGAGCATAGCACATCTCTTTATTCGCAGGGGACTGTGATGATCCCGCCGCTTCCTGGCATCTTGAGGACATTGTGGCCGTGGTGCGTCATGGCCATGAACTTGGCCATGGCCGGATCCCCGAGGATGACATTGTATGGCAAACGGATGTGGGCGACGTCGAAGTCAATGAGCTCGGTGCTGTAGTTGTTGCGCTGTCAGAAGGTGATTGGGAGGTGGACCTGACCGATCGGCGTGGTGGAGCCGTCGGTCACTCCTGAGAAAGGCTCGGTGGGCTGAAGCTGATCATCTGGCACTCGGAGACTGTCGAACGTCTCGACAGACAGGACGTTGAGTCCTGCACCGCCGTCGATGAGGGTCTTGGTGACTTGCACGTTGCTGATGATAGGTGAACAAAGCATCGGGAGGATGCCGGCAGTAGCCGCGCACTTGAGTTGGTCTGCTGAGCTGAATGTGATGGCGCATTGGGACCACCTGAGGGGGCGTGTGGCCTCGAGCTTGGGTAGGACTGCATTCACCTCACGAGAAAACTGCTTGAAGATACGCTGTGAGGCTGGGGCTTGAGCTCCACCCAAGATGCAGGCGATGGCACGCGGCTCCTGGAAGCCCCTAGCCCCCTCGTCTTGGTGGTGGTCGTCGTTCCTTCTTGGTGGTGGCGATAGTGGAGGGAGACCGGCGTTGCCCTGAGGATGATCCTCACGAGGCTGATCCCTCTAGGTGCCCTCGCGAGGCTGATCCTGCCAGTGGTCCTCACGAGGCCGGTCGCGCCACTCCTAGTGCAGGCCACGGTCATCCCAGCGTCAGCCACCACGTCCTCCTCCTCGGCCATACCGCCGGTCGTTGCGCTCGGGGCGTCGACCGAAGCGTCCTTCTCGAATGGCTCTCAGCTCTTGGCAGTCGCTGGTGTTGTGGCTATGCAGGTTGTGGAAGGCGCAGAATGGTCGGCTGCTCTTGGATGACTTGGGCTGGTCCCTGCTGCGCTTTGTGTCCAGCTCCGCCGCGAGCACGGCTACTCCCTTGCGCTTCACGTTTTTGGCCTTGGCTTTCTTCTCCTCCGGGTCCGCAGCCAGGAGCTCGAGGAGGGAGAGGCGCCCCTCCTCAGCTCTTGCACACTTGGTCGCCAGGTTGAACAGCTCTAGATACGTGCACAGCTCCTCGTGGATAGCGAGCTCCTCCTTCATCTTGACGTCGCGGACGCCATCGGAAAACACAGAGATGATGGCCTCGTCCGTCACCTTGGGGATCTTGAGGCGAACGTTGTTGAAGCGCTGGATGTACTTCTGGAGGGTCTCTCCTGGTTGTTGCTTGACGCAGCGTAGGTCACCCGCAGCCGGTGGGCGGTCGCGAGTGCCCTGGAAGTTGGCGACGAAACGGTCGCGCATCTCGTCCCAGGAGGAGATCGAGCCCGGAGGCAGGTTCAGGAGCCAGGAGCGGGCACCATCCTTGAGAGCCATGGGAAACCAGTTCGCCATGACTTTCTCATCGCCGTTGGCCGCCTCGATGCTCAGCTCATAGAGCTGCAGGAACTCCGCGGGGTCGGGGGTGCCGTCATAGCAAGGAGGCAGATCCGGCTTGAACTTACCCGACCAAGCGACGCTACGCAGCTCAGCGGTGAAGGCGCGGCAGCCTGCCGTGGTCACCGGGACTTTGCGCTGGTGGAGAACTTGTCCTTGATAGGGTTCGTGCACCGCCGCCGCAGGCGGCACGCGGTCTTGCCGTGGTGGCGTAGGGAGCGCGGGGGCGTTTTCTCGCGGTCGAGGGACTTCTTGGCAGCTTCTTTCTTCTTGCGCAGGCGCCGGACGCGGCGGGTCATGCCGTGGGGCCACACGCCTGGGCGCCAAGACTCCATCTTGGGGCAGAGGTGGTGGAGGCGCTCCATGGGCCACGCCGCCCGAGGCTGGTGGAGGGTGAGGTGGTGAGAGGGACGGCGCTGGGGAGCCTCCTGCGGCGCTGACAAGCTCGGCGATGCGGTCGAGCTAGTCCTCGTAGAGGTCGTCGACTGGGCGGTAGTGCAGGAGCTCGCGCGCCATGCACAGAGCGGCCTGCGCGTCCATGGCAGTGCGAGGATCATGGGATGACGAGCCGGGCGGGGTCAGCGATGGAGTGGCGGTGCAGTCGTCCCGCCACACCGAGGGGTGCAACGAGGATGCTTGCTGCTCGTTCCCGCCGAGCCGGTGGCGGCGTTGGCGGCAGGCGACGGGGAACGACGGGGTGGCCTGCCGACGGGAGCCGTCTGAGAGATGCGGGCGGCGAGGGCAGCCCGGCGCTAAGCGCGAGCACGGCGAGCGTCCGTCATGGAGGCGATGGAGCAATGAGACGCGGAGCGGCGAAAGGGAAGCTTCGGCGCACCCCTACCTGGCGCGCCAAATGTTGGATCACGGGTTCCGGCAAAACCCTTAAGGTTCGAACACTTGGGTGCGCGCGAAGATCTCCCCCTGCTGATCCACATCCTAGCTTCCCTAAGATCTCAAGGGCTAACTCGACGAACTCGCAACACAAAGGACACAAGATTTATACTGGTTCGGGCCACCGTTGTGGTGTAATACCCTACTCCAGTGTGGTGTGGTGGATTGCCTCTTGGGCTAAGGATGAACAGTACAATGGGAAGAATAGCCTCCTAAGGAGAGGTGTTCTTGTGCTTGGTGGACTTGTGGTTGTTCGGATCGATCTCCCTGCTATAGTGGTGGCTAGTCCTATTTATAGAGGCCCTAGTCCTCTCCCCAAATATTGAGTGGGAAGGGAGCCAACAGCGGCAAATTAGAAAGGGGACAGCTAGTACAGCTTATCCTGAGAAAAGCAGTCTACGCCTGCAAAAGGCTCTGGTGGTGACGCCGTCTTGGGCTCCACGGTGACCTCTATCTTGCCGTCCCCCTGGTCTTGGTCTTGTTGCACTGATATGGAAACCTTTGCTTGACGCCTCGGTACTCCACGCCTGCGCCTGCTTCCTTAGCACCAAAAAGGAAACAAGGACACTGTGCGTGCTGGCGCCCGCCTGGCCTTGATCGTCACGGCTTATGTCACTGGAACCTCGCGAGGTTTGCCTGGCCTTAATCTCTCCGCCCCTCGCGAGCCATCCTGGTGAGGCCGCTCCTGAGGAGGTCTTGTGTCATCCTCCTCGCGAGGCTTGTCCCCTCGCGAGGGTCTTGAGTCCTTGCTGGTGAAGATGGGCCGCACGGGCCCGCTCGCAGAGCCACGCTGTGGGCCGCAGGAGGCAAGTCTAGGGACCCCCGTTCCCAGACCACCGACAACCATATGCGGAAGCGTTATGACAACGCGGTTGATGTAGTCGTACGTCTTCATAATCGAGCAATCCTAGTACCAAAAGTACGACACCTCCGCGATCTGCACACGTTCAGCTCGGTGACGTCCCACGAACTGATGATCCAGTAGAGTGTCGAGGGAGAGCTTCGTCAGCATGACGGCGTGATGATGGTGATGATGATCCTACCGGAACAGGGTTTTGCCTAAGCACCACTACGATATGACCGAGGTGGATTATGGTGGAGGGGGGCACCGCACACGACTAAGGGATGAATGTTCAACTTGTGTGTTCTAGGGTGCCCCCTGCCCCCGTATATAAAGGAGCAAGGGGGGAGGCCGGCTGGCCTTGGGGTGTGCCAAAGAGAGGGAGGAGTCCGCCACCTAGTAGGATGTAGCGACCAGACCACAAACAACCTGATCTTTGTGCATCAGTGTCATCCCTGGATCGGTAATGCTGACACGCACAGTACTTGAGGATTTATAACAGAGTAGCAATCACACACTTATTACATCGAATGTCTCAAAAGAGAACTTAATACAATAAATATGGCTTAAGGCCATCTAATACGATAACAGCGGAAGGCTTCGAAGATAAAGTGAGTCCATCAACTCCAACGACATCATTGAGTGAAAGACCACGACCTAAGGCTCCTTACTCGTCGTCTGAAAAGTCTGCAACATAATATGTTGCAGCCCGAAACGGGTCAGCACATGGAATATGCTGGCAATGTAACACAAGAGAGTAATGAACAGGATAAAGCTATCACTATATGCATATATGGCTGGTGGAGGCTATATGGTTAATATGTTTTGCAGAAAGCCAATTTTTCCCTACTGCAAAGGAATATATTTTATTTAACTACAGAGTTTGTTGAAAAACATTGAGAATGGTAAACCCCATCTCAATCCCAATTAAAAGTAATTAATAACTCAACCATATTTATATTAAGAGTGATGAGATCCACATGATAATCCAAGAACTAGATACTCAAGATGTCCATAACCGGGGACACGGCTAACCATGACTAGTTTGTACACTCTGTAGAGGTTTGTGCACTTTTCCCCACAAGACTCGATCTCCTCCGTTGAATTTCTCGCACTACATGATCTTTGAGAAACGGATGACCGAGACACAGTCTTTCCGAAGAGGTCCCCTTAACCGATAGATAGGCCTGTACACCTACAATCCCCTACATCTGCTAGCCCATCATGGAAAGGTTTCCCACAACTTACTCAACTATGCCAGAGCCCATAATGGCATGTGGCTGCACACGGAAGTTTCTAGCACGAATAATCTTATGATCCCTTTGAGCCTGGGTGGCAGTCCATAGGAGAATCACACGGTACCCCGGGATTTCCAAAAAATACAGGCAATCACTGGGTTCCCCAAGTGCCTCAATGTAATGCCCTCGATGCGGCTATAGCTCCCACGTGTCAAGGCACGACTTAGAGGCATAACCGCATTGAAAACAATGTCACAAGTTAGGCAATCTTCACAACATCTCATGTAGTATAGATAATAAAAGGGGAGATACATAGTTGGCTTACACTCGCCACGTCAATCAAGTACATAAATAGCATTACATCAATCAAACACTCATGGCCCGACTACGGCGCCAAAATAAAAGATAACCCAACATGCGACACGGGCCCGATCACCCCAACTGGGCACCACTACTGATCATCAGGGAAAGACACGTAGTAACGGCGTGAGTCCTCGTC